>NW_028270168.1:2670809-2823309 GCF_037043375.1 Chiloscyllium plagiosum | reverse complement strand
TAGCCCACTCTCCGGTAACCTCAGGATTTCTGCTTTTGATAAACTGCAGATGGTGGGAAAACAACACTTCAGGCTCACCCTAACAACACTGGGGTCAGGACCCACAGCCCCTTCCACACACCAGGACTCTCACCAACACTGCTCCAAAACCCACACCCCCTTCGACACACCACACCTCTAACCAACACTGCTCCAGGACCCACAGCTAATGCCACACTCCAGGACTGTAACCAACACTGCTCCAGGATCCACAGTCCCTCCCACACACTAGGTCTCTAACCAACATTGCTCCAGGAACCAAAGTAACTTCTACACACCATATCTCTAATGAACACTGCTCCAGAGCCCACAGCTCCTTCCACACACCAGGACTGTAACCAACACTGCTCCAAGACCCACACCCCCTTCCACACACCACACCTCTAACCAACACTGCTCTGGAACTCACAGCGCCTTCCACACACCAGGACTCTAACCAACACTGCTCTGGGACCCACTGCCCCTTTTACACACTCGGTCTCTAACTAACACTGCTCTGGGACCCACAGCCCCTTCCACACACCAGGCCTCTAAACAACACTGCTCCAAGACCCACAGTTAATGCCACACACCAGGCCTCTACCCAAAACTACTCCAGGACCCACAGCATCTTCCACACACCAGACCTCTAACCAACACTGCTCCAGAATCCACAGCTCCTCCCACACACCAGGACTCTAACCAACACTGCTCCAGAATCCACAGCTCCTCCCACACACTAGGTCTCTAACCAACACTGCTCTGGGACCCACATGCCCTTCCGCACACCAGGCCTTTACCCAACACTGCTCCGGGAACCAAAGCAACTTCTACACACCATATCTCTAACCAACACTGCTCCAGGATCCACAGCCCTTTTTACACACTAGGCCTCTAACCAACACTGCTCCTGAATCCACAGCTCCTCCCACACACTAGGTCTCTAACCAACACTGCTCTGGGACCCACAGCCCCTTCCACACACCAGGATTCTAACTAACACTGCTCCAGAACCCACAGCTACTTCCACACAACAGGACTGTAACCAACACTGCTCCAGGATCTGCAGTCCCTCCCACACACTAGGTCTCTAACCAACACTGCTCTGGGACCCACAGACCCTTTCGCACAGGCCTTTACCCAACACTGCCTAGGGAACCAAAGCAACTTCTACACACCATATCACTAACCAACACTGCTCCAGGATCCACAGCCCCTTCCTCACACCAGGCCTCTAACCAACACTGCTCCAGAACCCACAGCTAATGCCACACACCAGGCCTCTCCCCAAAACTACTCCAGGAACCAAAGCAACTTCCACACACCAGACCTCTAACCAACACTGCTCCAGGACCCATAGTCCCTCCCACACACCAGGACTCTAACAAACACTGCTCTGGGACACCCCCCACCCCCCCTTCCACACACCAGGCCTCTTACCAACACTGCTCTGGGACCCACACCCCTTTCCACACACCAGGATTCTAACTAACACTGCTCCAGAACCCACAGCTACTTCCACACAACAGGACTGTAACCAACACTGCTCCAGGATCCACAGTCCCTCCCACACACTAGGTCTCTAACCAACACTGCTCTGGGACACACACCCCCTTCCACGCACCAGACCTCTAACCAACACTGCTCTGGAACTCACAGCCCCTTCCACACACCCAGGACTCTAACCAACATTGCTCTGGGACCCATAGCCCCTTCCACACACCAGGCCTTTACCCAACACTGCTCCGGGAACCAAAGCAACGTTTACACACCATATCTCTAACCAATACTGCTCCAGGATCCACAGCCCCTTTCTACACACCAGGCCTCTAACCAACACTGCTCCAGGACCCACAGCTAATGCCACACATCAGGCCTCTCCCCAAAACTACTCCAGAACCCACAGCTACTTCCACACACCAGGACTCTAACCAACACTGTTCCAGGACCCATAGCCCCTTCGATACACCAGGCCTCTAACCAACACTGCTCCAGGACCCACACCCCCTTCCAAACAGCAGGACTCTAACCAACACTGCTCCAGGACCCATAGCCCCTTCGATACACCAGGCCTCTAACCAACACTGCTCCAGGACCCACAGCCCCTCCCACACACCAGGCTTCTAACCAACACTGTTCCAGGACCCACAGCTGCTGCCCCACCCCCTGCGATGTCATAGCTGGTCCTGCCCCTCTCTCCAGATATCCAGAAAGTAAGTGAAAGAAGATGAGAGGGAGGGAGAAGAAGAAAGAAGAATTATACTAAATGAGAACAAAGTGCTGATTGGTTAGCTGTGGACACTAACTGGTCGAGCTGCCATGGCGAATACACCAGTTTGATGATGACTGCACTTTCATGAACTGCCAAGCTTATTAGGCAGGTTGACTCTGATTAGTCAAGGCATTGCCCTGAGAAAATTCAGTGAAGCAGTGTAAATAAAACAGCAATCTCAGAGTTGCTTTCAAAATTTGTATTTTCAAATAATCTTAATAAAACCATTTTGAATGAAAATGCACTGATGACTCAAGAAAGGCAAGGCAATGATTATGTTGATGGACCCATAATTTGGACTGTTAGAGCATTTCGGGGCAGGTATCCAAATCTCCAGCACTGCAGCTGAGGAGTTTAAGTTTAATTGAATAAAATTTCTGCTTGTGTTTGCTATATTTACTGACATGCAATCATCATTAAAGCTAAAAATCACACAACATCAGGTTATGGGCCAATAGGTTTATTTGGAAGCACTAGCTTTCAGAGCACTGCTCCTTCATCAGGTAGTTGTGGAGTATAAGATCAGAATTTATAGCAAAAGTGTAAAGTGTGATGTAACTGAAATTATCTGTTGAAAAAGACCTGGATTGTTTGTAAAGTCTCTCATCTTTCAGAATGAACATATTGGTTTCAGTTCTTTCATATGTAAATTGCAGACTGTTTTTAAAGTTACATTCTCAAGTGAACATAGACAATTGGTGTCATGTCGGCCATCCCCATGGGTACCGAACTTGGCTATCAATCTCTGCTCGGCCGCTTTGTGTTGCTGCCTGTCCCAAAGTCCGCATTGGAGGATGGTCGCCCAAAGGTCTGAGATCGAATGTCCTGGACCGCTGAAGTGTTCTTCGACTGGGAGGGAACCCTCCTGTCTGGTGATTGTTGTCCGGTGCCCATTCCTCCATTGCTGTAGCATCTGCTCAGTTTCACTAAAGTAACATGCGTCAGGGCATCATTGCCTGCAGCATATGAGATAGACAACGTTGGCTGAGCTCCATGAGTACCGGCCATGTAAACGGTAGTAGGTGTCCCCACACATAGTGGTGGTATCTGTGTCGACGTTCTGACACATCTTGCAGCATCTATCATGGCAAGGTTGTGTGCTGTTGTCCTAAACGTCAGGCAGTTTGTTACAAACAATGATCTGTTTGAGGTTTGGTGGTTGTTTAAAAGCAAGAAGTGGAGGTGTGGGGAAGGTCTTGGCGAGGTGCTCATCCTCATTGATAATGTGTTGCAGGTCACGAAGAACATGGCTTAGTCTTTTAGCTCCTGGGAAGTACTGCACAATGAAGGGTACCCTGTCAGTTGCAGCACATGTCTATCTCCTGAGGAGGTCATTACAGTTCCTTGCTGTGGCACATCAGAACTGACAGTTGATGAGCTAAGTATTGTACCATGTTGTTGTGAGGGCATCTTTGAGTACTTCCAGGTGCCCGTCACGATCCTCCTCATCTGAACAGATCGGGTGTACATGTAGATTTGTCCATAGGGAATGGCTGTTTTAATACGTTTTGGGTGGAAGCTGGAGAAGTATAGCATTGTGAGGTTGTCTGTGGGATTGCAGTACAGTGTGGTGCTGAGGTGTCCATCCTTGATGGAGATGCATGTGTCCACGAATGAGACAGATGGTAGAGAGTAGTCCATGGTGAGTTTGATGGTGGGATGAAACCTGTTGATATTACTGTGTAGTTTTTTCAGTGACTTCGCCTGGGTACAGAGGAAGAAAATGACGTCAATGTACCTGGTGAATAGTTTTGTTTGGAGATCCTGCTCAGAGAAAAAGTCTTGTTCAAACCTGTGCATGAAAATGTTGGCATGTTCGGGTACGAATTTGGTCCCCATGGCTGTTCCATGTGTCTGGACGAAAAACTGGTTGTCAAAAGTGAAAATGTTGTGTTGGCGGTTGGATCGGCCAGTCAACATTGCCTATCTCTGAGGCATGGTACATTGGCAAGACCGGGCAGAGGCTACGGCAACAGATGAATGGGCACCGCACAGCAATCACCAGACATGAGTGTTCCCTCCCAGTTGGAGAACACTTCAGCGGTCCAGGGCATTCGACCTCGGACCCTCAAGTGACTATCCTCCAAGATAGACTTCAGGACAGGCAATAACACAAAGTAGCCAAGTAGAGGCTGATAGCCAAGTTCGGTACCCATGGGAATGGCCTCAACTGGGACCTTGGGTTCATGTCACACTACAGGTGACCCCACTGCACTGCAATACACACACAACACACACACACGCGCACACACACACGCACACACCTCTGGAAGAGAGAGGTGTAGATTTTCTAACTATATAGGAGAGCTAAGTGACTTTGTGCAAAGATATTATTAGCACAATACAAATCATCATTTGTGCTCAAGTCTTATTGATAAAAGGTATGTCTTTGTTAAAGCTTTTCATCTTGCATTCATCTTATAATTTGTAAAAATACTATGTAAACAGTAACATCTTTTGACTGTATGAGCAAAGCCTATTGGTGGATTGCAAGTGGTTGTGAATGTTGAATTGATTGGTAAAAGTGTTAGCTATTGTTACTAGATTCCAGATGTCATACAGTATAGAGATGTTAAACAAACACAAGGAATGCTGCAGAAACTCAGCAAGTCTGGCAGCATCTGTGAAGAGAAAAGCCTAGTTAACATTCTTCACAAGAAGAATCACACCAGACATGAAATGTTCACTCAGTTTTTCTCTGCACCGACACTGCTGGACCGGTTTGGGTTCTCCAGCATTCTCTGTATTCGTTTAAGGTTTCTGGTATCTGCAGTATTTTGCCTTTATTTGAGCATAAAGACACTGTTTCCCTTTACATTGGTATTCTTGCAAATCATTCTAACGTGTACAAGATAAATATCTTCAACATGATGTGTCCTTTTTTACAATACAACCCCAGTTATTTATTTAGAATACTACCTGGCATTTCTTGCAACAATTACTCCTTCAGCAATTCAAACACATTCAATTGTTGTAATGAGGTTAAAGACCTGCAGATGCATTTTCTCAACTTGAAATAAAGCAACCACGGCAAATTATCAGAACAATCTAAATCATTGATTTTCTTGCTTTTTTTTGGCAGTGCTATTTCACCTGCATCACAGGTGAATTATAACTGATTTAGACTAGAGTTCACTCTGGCTTAGGTGTGAAATGAGAGACCACTTTGAGGAGGTAAACTCACATCACTTTGGATTTTTACCAGCTATACCTATAGTGTAGAAAATTATGTTAACAATGTATTTAGGACTGGCACTTTTGACTTTACATATTTCCCAGCAATTGAGCATTTTTTGCACTTAAATACTGGTGCAAAACTTTACTTTCTCTACAGGAACATAGATTAATATGCTCAGCCCCAAAGATAAACCAATACATACAGTTGAAAATTAATTTAAATAATATCATCTCTGTACTAAACCAGAGCTATGGGCAATATTGTGCAACACTTTCAGGATTCTATAATTAGAATACAGAGTGGACAATTGCAGTGAATGGAAAATATTTCATCACAACATGACCACACAATAAACCAATGTGTGAGTAAAGTGGTCAGCTTACTACAAAATGCTTCCTTTGTTCTAAGGTCATTATCAATGGCTTGTCTAGTTAAACAGAATTCAAGTTCATGTAAATGTTAACTAAAATTGTAAAAGTTTTAATGCAGTCAATTTAAAAAGCGAACAGTTCAAGACATATAAAGAAACATCAACTGAGGGAGAGTCGGATGTGTTCCCAATATCGTCTCCATGGCCATGTCATTGATATTTAGAGAAGGCATTTTCTTATGTTTCAGAACAAAACTTTGGATAAACAAAAGCAATATACAGAGATCATATATAAAATAGAACTAACAAGGCTAGTTCCAAATTTTTTTAAATAGAATCTCTACAGTGTGGAAACAGGCCCTTTGGCCCAACAAACCCACACAGACCCTCCGAAGAGTGATCCATCCAGACCTATTCCCCTACAAGTTTACATTTACCCCAGACTAATGCACCTAACCTACACATCCCTGAGCACTATGGGTAATGGAATAGTACATTAATTGGGAGAGAGCTTAAATATAAATGAATATAAATTAGGTCTGTTTTATAAAGCTCTTGTTCCATTCCAGAATACTTTGCTCAATTTAGATCATTATGTCTCAGGAAAGAGACATTAATGGTGGAAGGGCAGAGCAGGATCACTGGAATCATAAAGAGTTAAATTCTGAGGACAGGTTCTGTGTGATACTATATTCCCTTGAATACAGTAGATTAAGTGGTGGTGAGGATTTTATAATAGCTTCTTGATAGGTACAGAACGTGAGTGTTGCTGAAAGAAATAAACAGTTTGTCAAAGCGTTTCATCTTGCACACATCAGATACAGATGCATAATTTGCAATAACAAAGAACAAAAAACATTACAGCACAGGAACAGGCCCTTTGGCCCTCCAAGCCTGCGCTGATCCAGATCTCTATCTAAACCTGCTGCCTATTTTCTAAGGATTTGTATCCCTTTGCTCCCTGCCCATTCATGTATCTGTCTAGACACATCTTAAATAATGCTATCGATCCTGTCCCTACTACCTCTGCTGCCAACGCTTTCCAGGCACCCACCACCCTCTGCATGAAGAACTTTTCACGCATATCTCCCCGAAACTTTTCCCCTCTCACTTTGAACTCATGCCCCCTAGTAATTGTGTCCTCTATTCTGGGAAAAAGTTTCTTGCTAACCAACCTGTCCAAACCTCTCATGATTTTGTAGGGCTCAAGCATGTCCCCCTCAACCTACTTCTTTCCAATGAAAATAATCCTAATCTACTCAACGTCTCCTCATAATACCAACTCAAGGAAAAAGAAAACCTGACATTTATTCTGCACGTGAGGCGAGTGGTGATTTGTTGGCAAATGGTCTTTGATTGCTGGAGTTGTTGCCATGGAAAATGCATTCAATATTGATTGACAGTTAACAGCCAGGCTTTCTTTCAAATTTCAAACCAGGCAGATTGACTCTGATTGGTAAAGGCATCCCCCCGGGAATATTTTTATTCACTTGTGGGTCATGGTTGTCACTGGCTGGGACAACATTTATTGCCTATCTTTAGTTGCCTTTAAATAAGTGGTGGTGAGCTGCCTTTTTGAACTGCTGCAGTCCACATCCAAATCAGCATGAACCAGCGAATGGCTGCCACTTATCCAGTTGAGTTTAAACAGGCGCATTTCTATCTATGCAGTGTATTGACAAACGTAGCTTCCAGTCCAAGTGCACCATGGTGCAAGCGTAAATATCTCAGGGTTATGAAGCAAATATTGTCCAATCATCTCATCCAACGGAGGACATTGCTGTGAGTTATGCAAATTGGGCTGATTGAGGGCAGTGAATACTTCTTTAGAACGTCTGAAGGGACGTGATGTCTGATATGATCTGCCAATGTTTGGAATTAAGACCCCCAGACTTGGCTGCACTGAAATTCATACATCCCATTACTCAGTCGTGTAATTGTAATTCATTGCTCACAATAAGATACTGAATGTACCCAATCAGCCAGTGCTTCCAGGCATTCCTCTATGGAATTAATGGAAAATTCTATCATAGTTGCTGTTACATAAAGATTCTTTTATGGTAGGTTTTAAATTAGTCCTTTCCTATTGCATAGTACCATGTGATTCTATTGAATGGTGGAGCAGACTCGAAGGGCTGAATGGCCTTATCCTGTTCCTCATTTCTATGTTTCTATACGAAAAGTAACCTGTGCACCAGTTAGTTCCTGAAGATATCACTCCAGAAAACTTTCTTGAACACATTCTAGGAATTCTTCTTCCATGTAATTGGTGCTATTTAGATTTACGTTATATGGATAGAGATTAAAGTCGCCCCTATTTCTGGCATTTCCTTTTGCTAAATGCACAGCTAGTTTCCTGTGTTATACCATGCTCTACGTTATTGCTCCTGTTTGGTGGTTTATAAACAACACATAGGTGCCAGTTATGATTTCCTAGCTCTACCCAAGCAGATTCTACAGCCAGTTCTTTTGAACAAAGATGCTGTGTGACTAATAATACTAATCCAGTCCCTTCAAGTGCTCAGAACTATTATAGTGGAGAAGGAGGCTAATCAGCACCATTCTGTATCAGCTCCAACTGAGCTTCACGTCTAATGTATTGCTGGGAAAAAAGATACATTTTGTCAAAGCTTTTCATCTTGCACTCATCAGGACAACTTGAAAAAATACCAATTCAACGGGGGAAAATTTGTTCAAATAGTTAACAAGTGGATTCTGATAGGTAGAGGTGTTACCATGGAGAATGCAGCCATTAATGATGATTGACAGTTAACTGCCAGGATTTGTTTAAATATTAGAACAGTCAGGATGACTCAGATTGATTTTTTTTTCAATTAATTCACAGGATGTGGGCATTTATTGCCCATCCTTAACCAACTACATTACTGTGGGTCTGGAGTCATATGTAGATCAGACTGGGTAAGGGCGGCCGATTCATCCCCTAAGGGCATTAGTGAACAAAATGGGTTAGTAAGTTGTTAGTAAGTTTGCGGTTGGCACCAAAATGGTGATATAGTGGATAGTGAAGAAGATTATCTAAGATTACAAAGAGATTTTGATCAATTGGGTCAATGGGCTGAGGAGTGGCAGATAGAATTAATTTGGATAAATGTGAGGTATTGCATTTTGGTAAAACAAACAAGGGCAGGACTTAGACAATTAATGGTAGGGCCCTGGGTAGTGTTGTAGAACAGAGAGACCTAGGAGTTCAGGTACATAATTCTTTGAAATTTGCATTACAATATATTATGCGATTGAGAAAGCATTTAGCACACTTGCCTTCATTACTGAGATGGGATGTCATGTTGAGGTCATACAGGATGTTGGTGAGGTTACTTTTGGAGTACTGCACACAGTTGTGGGCGCCCTGTTCTGGGCCGGATATTAAAGATTAACCAGAATATAGCTGGGAATGGAGGGTTTGTGCTGTTTTAATGTTTGTTTTATTAACTGCCCATGTCCTGCTGTCTTTCATGATCGGGCCTTATCTACACCTTGGTTTCTCTGCTCCAGCATCCCATTTAGAATTTTACTTTTATTTTAGTAACATTCTTTCTAACAAGCTGCATCGTCTCACATTTCTCCTCACTGAACCTCATCTATCACCTCTCCGTCCACTCCACCAACTTGTCAACTTCTTTTTGGAGCTCTACATTTTCACCTCCAGTCTATAATGTTTCCAATTTGAGTATCAGTCACAAACTCCCTTGCAAGATCTAGATCATCAATAAGTATCAGGAAAAGCAAGGATCCCAAATTCCACTAGAAGCCTTCTTTCAACCTGAACAATATCCATTGACCATTACTCTCTGTTTTCTATCACAGACCTACTTTTGTATGCACATTGTTGCTGTCCTCATGTCTGTTGTATTGCACTGTATTGAAGGCCTTTTGGAAGTTCATGCACCCTACATCAAAAGCATTGGCCTCATCAACTCTCTGCAACTGTTTCACAAAACTTCAACAGCTTTGCTCTGCATGATTTTCCTGAAATACTTTGACGAATGTTCCTGATTAATTCACACTTTCCATGAGATTATTAAATATATTCCTGAATAAATGTTTGAAGATGTTTTGCTACCATTGAGGTTCAACTGACTGCTCTGTAATTGCTGGGTTTATCCTTATGTTATGTTATGTGAAGAGTAGTGGAGATTTGGAGCACGCTACCTCAAATGTTGGTTGATACTGATCCAATTGTTAAATTTAAATCTGAGATCAATAACCTTTTATTAATTAAGGGTATCAACGGATATGGGCCAAAGGCAGGTATATGGATTTAGGTCACAGACCAGCCATGATCCCATTGAATGGCAGAGCAGGCTCAAGGGGCTGAATGGCCTCCTCCTGTTCCTCTGACTAATCATAGAGTCATAGAGCACAGAAACTGCATCCATGCCAACCAGACATCCCAATCTGACCTAATCTCTTTTGCCAGCATTTGGCCCATATCCCTCTAAACCCTTCCTATTCATATACCCATCCAGATGCCTTTTAAATGTAATTGTACCAGCCTCCACCACTTCCTTTGGCAGCTCATTCCATACATGCACCACCCTCTGTATGAAAACATTGCCCCTCAGATCCTTTTTAAATCTTTCCTGTCTCACCTTAATCTTATGCCCTCTAGTATTGAACTCACCTACCCTGGGAAAAGGACCCCAGCTATTCAACCAATCCGTGGCCCTCATGATTTCATAAACCTCACTAGATCATAGGAGTTTGAGAGATGATCTGATAGAAGTTTATCAAATAATGAGAGGTATAAATGGAGTTAATGATAGTTGTCTTTTCCCTAGGATGAGGTATTTCAAGACTAGGGAGCACATTTTTAAGGTGAGAGATTTTAAAAAAGCATAAGAGACAAAGTTTTTACACAGGGGCTGGTTTTCATTTGGAATGAACTTCATAAGAAACACGTATAATTACAATGTTTAAAATACATTTAGATAAGTACTTGAATGGGAAAGGTTTGGAGGGATACGGATCAGGAGCAGGCAGGTGGGATTTGTTTAATATGGGATTATGTTTGGCATGGACTTGTTGGACCAAAGGATCTGTTTCTGTGCTGAATGACTCTGTGACTCTGTAAGGTCACCCCTCAGTCTCTGACATGCAGGGAGAAAAGCCCCAGCCTATTCAGCATCTCCCTATCGCTCAAATCCTCCAGTCCTAGCAACATCCTTGTAAATCTTTTCTGCATGCTCTCATGTTTAACAACATCCTTCCTATAGAAGGGTGACCAGAATTGTATGCACTATTCTGAAAGTGGCCTCACCAATCTCCGGTATAGTCCTAAGTAAGATTCCCCAATGATTTACAATTCCAGATGGGATTCCCACAAATTGTTAAACTGTCAGCTGATGAGGGATGAGTCAGTTTCCCCTTTTTATTCTCCCATCTCTCAGTTGGTCACAACAAGGCTCATTTAAAAAGCATCACTTCACTTATGGATACATTTCTCCCACATCCAAATAAACATGTGTTTTAAAAGGAGAACACTGAACAAAGTGTGAGTTTATTAGTTCATAGATATGAGAAAAAATAATAAGAATAAATAATCATGTACCATATGGGGAGAGGCAATAGCCTAGTGGTATTATCGCTGAAGAGTCCAATGATGACCATGAACCCATTGTTGATTGTTGTAAAAACCCATCTGGTTCACTAATATCCTTTAGGGAAGGAAACTGCCTTCCTGAACCTGGTCTGGATTACATGCGACTCCAGACTCACAGCAATGTGGTTAACTCTTAACTGCCCTCTGGGTAATTAGGGATGGGTAATAAATGCTGGCCCAGCCAGTGATGCACTCATCCTGTGAACAAGTAAAAGAAAACTTCTTACAACATTGGGAACAGAAGATGAATCAAAGACTTTAAACAATATACAGCTGTTTGTGTTGATTCAATGATAGGACATCATGACCATTGTATGAGTGGAGCCAGTAGATGTTGGTGGTTAACTAGTCAATTACAAGGTTCTGGACCTTGGATTAATTGAAATTCTTTGTTCTGGTTCCTTTCGATGGTGGGTGACTGACAGCATTCAGAGTTGGAGGTTACATTTTCCCTTTCCTTGCCTACAAGGGTGGTTAATGGCTGTTCTCAAACTGTGATCTTTGCAGCACCATAGTCCATCAGGTGATTAACACACACAGACCAAGGGTTATAGTCAGTTTTTAAACCTTTTTTTCCAATATCTCTCAAAGGACAAAAGGCATTCATATCTGCAAGAGATGGCTTGCTGTTGAGAGGGGGTTGGGTAGTCAGCCTTTTGTTATCTCTTCCTTACTGTTCTTTAAGTTTAAAGTTACCTTGACACTGTACTGGTGTGATATTCCATGGGTTCACACAGAACTCAGGCCGACAGTCACTAAATTTATTCCACAGTCACCTATAATAATTCTTTTTTAAAAAATCAGAATTAAAATGCAGTAAATTTTGGGTTTTTAATCTGTTTTTTCTCATTGACTCATCAAGTGTCATATAGAACAGGAACAGACCCTTTAGTCCAAGCAGACAATGCCAAGTATAATCTCAAACTAAACTAGTCCCAGCTGTCTGCTCCTGGTCCATATCCTTCCAAACCTTTTGTATTCATGTATCTATTCAAATGTCTTTTACCCATTATAATTGTACCCTGCATCCATGGGTGTCACTGACTGGCCAGTATTCATTGCATGCCATGACACAAAGAATTGCTTTTGAACAAGACTGTTACATTTACGATTCACGTTTATGATTCACTTTGAATGTAATTTAAAAGAAGTTCTAGGATTTACATATCAAAGAACAGAAACCAGCATATCCCATTATAAAAAATGAAAGTTTTCATCTAAGATTGTTTACTGTATCCCATCTCCATGGCACCGGACTCCTTTGGCTATAAATTCTGTGAGCATGATCTTAACCTCCATATCTACTCGATGAAGGGGCAGCGCTCTGAAAGCTAGTGCTTCCAAATAAACCCGTTGGACGATAACCTGGTGTTGTGGGATTTTAACTACATTATTAAACATTTTCTTTTTCAAATTAACTTGCTGATAAAATTTAAAGAAGCAGCTGGATGAGACTATTTTCACCTGGTTCCATTCTTATCTATCTAATTGCCACCTACATTGAGTTCTGCTCCTGCTCCCACAGCATTCCCTCTAGTGACTGCTCTTCCCCCCAGGATTTATCCTTGGTCCCTCCTCGTTCTCACTGATGTGCTACTCTTTGGAGCTATGTGATAGCTGCAGGACTGTTCCAGCAGTCACCAGGCAGTGGCTGTCTACCATTGTCCATTAGCTCGAGGTCATCCAACATGCTACTGCCTGTGTCCTAAATCATTCTGTTCACCCGTATCTGTATCTGCTAACTTATACCAGCTCCTGATTGAGCAGTTCCTCAAGTTTAAAATTCGAACCCTTGAATTCAAACCCTTTTATGACACCACTCTTCCACATCTCTTTAATCTTCTCCAGCCCTTATGACCCTCACATGTCTGCACTCCTCCAATTTTTGTCTTTGGAGTATACTTATTTTAAGGAAGGGGACATCAGATAGCTTTGGAAAATAGGGTTAAGGAGAATCCAAAGGGATTTTATAAATACATTCAGGACAAAACAGTAACTAGGGAGAGAATAGGGGCCCTTAAAGATCAGTAAGGCTGCTTGTGTATCGAGCCCAGGAGGTGGGAAAGATAATAAACAAGTATTTTGCTTCAGTGTTTACTGTGGAGATGGACATGGAAGATGTGGAATGTGGGGAAATAAATAGCGACATCTTGAAAAATGTCTATATTACAAAGGAGGAGGTGCTAAATGTCTTAAAATGCATAAAGATGGATAAATCCCCAGGACTTGATCAGGTGTATGCTAGAACTCTCCAGGAAGCTAGGGAAGTGATTGCTGGGCCTCTTGCCGAGATATTTGTATCATTGATAGTCACAGGTGAGGTGCTTGAAGACTGGAGGTTGGCTAATATGGTGCCACTGTTTAAGAAGGGTGGTAAGAAAAGGCCAGGGGACTATAAACTGATGAGCCTGACATCAGTGATGGGCAAATTGTTGGAGGGAATCTTGAGGGACAGGATGCACATGTATTTGGAAAGGCAAGGAATGATTAGGGATAGTAAAAATTGTTTTGTGTGTGGAACAACATATCTCAATAAGTTGATTGAGTTTTTCAAAGAACTGACCAAGAGGATTGATGAAGGCAGAGCAGTGGTCCTGATCTACATGGACTTCAGGAGGGTGTTCGACAAGGTTCCTCATGGTAGATTGGTTAGCAAGGTTAGATCTCATGGAACACAGGGAAAACTAGCCACTTGGAGACAGAACTGGCTTGAAGGTAGAAGACAGAGTGATCTTGAGGGTTGCTTTATAGACTGGAGGTCTCTGACCAGTGGAGTGCCACAAGGATCGGTGCTAAGTCCAATGCTTTTTGTCATCTGCATAGATGCTTTGGATGTGACCTCTGGGTGCTTCACTTTCTTCCCACGTTCCAAAGATGTGCAGGCTAAGTGGATTAGCCAAAGAAAGTGTACGGTTACAGGGATGAGATGGATCTGGGTGGAATGCTTTTGGGAGGGTTGGTGTGGACTCGATGGGGTGAATGGCCAGACTCCACATTGTAGGGATTCTATGCCTGAACTCTAAACTTTGAAATTCCATGCCGTTGTCCCTCCATTTTAAGACAGCTAAGATCTTTCTCATTAGTCAAGTTTCTGTCATCAGTCCAGTGCCGTTCCATTGGATGTGAATCAAATTTTGTTTGAGAACTCTCTTGTTTTACTGCATCAAAGGTGCTATGTAAATGCAAATTGAAGCTCAACATTAGATAAACGTTGACATTTTTGATGTTGCCTCCAGTAAATAACATGGGATTTCCTTTACAATATGTAATAAAGTTGTAGCTGAATCTGTGGTGTTTTAATATCAGAAATAATAGCTGATTCATTTAGGACAAGCCCATTTTATCACAAAAAGTAATTTAACATCCAGGAAATGTGACTTAACCCAGGAAACCTTTAACTGCCTTTAACCCACTGTTTACAGACATGGAACAGTTCTGTTCATTGCCATTTTCTGTATTTTCAGTTAGCAAAATAAAAAAAGCTTCCTGGGGAAAAGAAAATGCTACAAATGTCATTTTCTGATGTGTAGATATCCATCTTCAATATGTCAATTTTTAAAATCTGATTAAAAAGCAACGTTTTACATTTTAAAGTGCTGACAGAATGTGAAATATGCAAGAACCAGAAATACCTGGATTCTAACCACCGAACAGGAGTAACTATTAGATACAGACATGGATAATTCACTAAACTATCTCACCTGCAGAGCATTCTACTGTGCTACATCTATCTATAAGTAAAACTATATGTTGGCAGTGATTTAGAAAGACATAAGCAGTAAGTCTTTCCAACTTGCCCTGCTATAGAAAATGATCATGGCAGACCCTTTAACTCTGACTTTGCACATTATCTCCATATCTCAGAGATGCCGGTGTTGGACTGGGGTGTACAAAGTTAAAAATCACACAACACCAGGTTATAATCCAACAGGTTTAATTGGAAGCACGCTAGCTTGTCGCTCCGAAAGCTAGTGTGCTTCCAATTAAACCTGTTGGACTATAACCTGGTGTTGTGTGATTTTTAACTATCTCCATATCCTTTTTAATAACAGCTTGATTTCTTGCCTTTTGCATCCAAGCCTTTTCAACAAAAGATAACATTCCAGTTGTCTTCCTGATTGCTTGCAGTACCTGCGTGTTAATTTTCTGTGATTCACACATTGACCTTTACAAACAAATCCCTCGAAGTGCAAATATTTTGCAGTCCCTCGCCATTCAACATGTTTTCTGCTTTTTCTTATATTCCCTAACAAAGTGAATGATTTCAATCCACACCACCAGCTACTCCATGTTCTTGCCCACTCACACAACTTGTCCTTTTCCCTTTGCAGCCTCATTTGTTGCTTTCCCGTTCAGGTTTGAATAGTCAGAAAAGTTTGCTTACATTATTGCAGTGATTGGAACCAGGTGGGTCTCATTGACTATGAGATACTTGATTGGGTTGGTAACTTGGTCAATCAGGAAGGCCTGGTCAACCAATATGAACAGGGGATTACCTGCACACACACATCACGGGTGCTGGGAAAAATATAAGCGCTACTGCTATTGGGCGGTAGTGCAGGGAATAGAAGGAAAAAGAAAAAAAGAAAAAATAATAAACAGGGGATTTAGAATTCTCTCAGTTTAGGGGACTGACTCTGAACTGGCTGGCCACAGCCAGTGTACTGTGTACATGTAAATAAAGGATGACTTGGTGGTGGGGGGATATCAGCCACTGTAGCAGTCATTTCAATTACAATCAGTTCCTCATGTGAACCATTTACATGAATTCTAAATAGTTAGTATCCAAATACTGATCAGGACAATACCCCACAGCCTGTCAACTTGAAAAAAATCATGTTTAATTTTATTTAAACAAAAAAAACCAAAGAAATGCAGATACTGGAAATCAGAAACAAAATCAGAAATTGCTGTAAAAACTCAGCAGGTCAGACTGTATTTGTGAAGAGAAATGATTTGGATGCAAGCATAAAAGGTACAGTTAGTAAGTTTGCTAATGACACCAAAATTGGAGGTGTACTGGACAGCAAAGAAGGTTACCTCAGATTACAACAGGATCTTGATCAGATGGGCCAATGGGCTGAGAAGTGGCAGATGGAGTTTAATTCAGATAAATGTGAGGTGCTGCATTTTGGGAAAGCAAATCTTAGAAGATCTTATACATTTAACTGTAAGATCCTCGGGGGTGTTGCTGAACAAAGAGACCTTGGAGTGCAGGTTCATAGCTCCTTGAAAGTGGAATCACAGGTAGATAGGATAGTGAAGGAGGTGTTTGGAATGCTTTCTTTTATTGGTCAGAGTATTGAGTACAGGAATTGGGAGGTCATGTTGCGGCTGTACAGGGCATGGGTTAGGCCACTGTTGGAATATTGCATGCAATTCTGGTCTCCTTCCTATCAGAAAGATGTTGTGAAACGTGAAAGGGTTCAGAAAAGATTTACAAGGATAGGGAGATGTTTAGTAGGCTGGGGCTGTTTTCCCTGGAGCATCGGAGACTGAGGGGGTGACCTTATAGAGGTTTATAAAATCATGAGGGGGCATGGATAGGATAAATAAGCAAAGTCTTTTCCCTGGGGTGGGGGAGTCCAGAACTAGAGGGTATAGGTTTAGGGTGAGAGGGAAAAGATATAAAAGAGACCTAAGGGGCAACTTTTTCATGCAGAGGGTGGTACATGTATGGAATGAGCTGCCAGAGGAAGTGGTGGAGGCTGGTACAATTGCAACATTTAAGAGGCATTTGGATGGGTATATGAATAGGAAGGGTTTGGAGGGATATGGGCCAGGTGCTGGCAGGTGGGACTAGATTGGGTTGGGATATCTGGTCGGCATGGACGAGTTGGACCGAAAGATCTGTTTCCATGCTGTACATCTCTATGACTCTAAATCAGAGTTAACATTTCCAGTCCAGTGATTCTTCTTCAATTCATTTTGGGTTTTTTTTCTGTTTGTTTCTTTTGTTTTCGTTTATTCTGTTTTTTCTCTATCAAACAATTTGTAATCTTTGCATTACCCCCAACACCAAACATCCTCATCTTGGCACCATTTGGAAGGGTTTTTACAAAGTTCGGATGCACCACATCCACTTTTCCTTTTAATCCATCTCATTAGTTACACTCTCAAAAATACACATTGGTAAAGAACAATGTCCTTCGAATGCATCCAAGTTAACTCTATTTAATCACATATATTTTGAGTGTCTTCTTACAATGTCCCTAATAATCAATCCAAGCATTTTGCCTACTCCTGATGTTAGAGTTACTGGCCTGATCTTATCTTTCTATCTTCCTTAAGCAGCATAGGTTTATTTCCTATCTTTTAATCCTTATGAACTGTTCGAAGGAATTTTCGAAGAACTGAAAAAAACAAGTTTGAAAACGATAGCTTGAATAAAGCTTGAATTTTTAAAAAATCACTGACAAGAGTAAATTCCCAACTGGGCTTCTGCAAGAATTTGCACTTTGTTTGCAATTGTGGTCATTTTGCTCTGACCTGAGTTGATGGTAATACTGTTAGGTCAGATCCCACCGTGAGATCTGGCTTGATAGACCATTCAGTGTAGTTCCCTTTTTTGGTTTGCTGTGCAAGTCAACTGCTGAATAAATTCAAAAGAGACTGTTGATTTTTTGTTAACAAAAGAATTTCAAATTTATTTGACACAAGATAAAATCATGAGCATTATTGCACAATACAAGAATTTCTTGCAACAAAATCATTCCAAATATCTTTATGAAACAGTCAGCCTCTTTATCCAACAATGATCAAACAGTCACTCAAATTTCAGTGAAGGGTTGCCCTTATCTCCATGCTAAAGCTTATTGTTCAGCTAGCACAGTTCCCTTTTCAGCATTCATTCAACGTTACTCTCTTCATTAATACCTTACTCTGAGACCTTTAAACAAGCTATTAACTCAGCCCAGTGTGGCCACTGGCATGGGTTCCTCATGCCTCCAACAGCAGTTTTTCTCTGACGTTTTCACAGCCTTCTGCTTCTGGAGATTTTATCTCAACATCTCACGGCATCCGCAATTCTGCCCAGTTATTTTAGTGACTGCTAAATTGTTCCTCTCCCGGGTGGAAACAGTGCATCAGTGGCTAACACTGCTGCCTCACAGCACCAGAGGCTCGGCTTTCATTCTAGCCTCGGGCGATTGTCTGTGTGGAGTTTACACATTCTCCCCATGCCTGCGTGGATTTCCTCCAGGTCTTCCAGTTTCATCCCACAATCCAAAGCTGGGCAAAGAACAAAGAACAAAGAAAATTTACAGCCCAGGAACAGGCCCTTTGGCCTTCCATGCATGAGCCGATTCAAATCCATTGTCTAAACCTATCGTCCAATTCCTGAGCATCTGTATCCCTCTGCTCCCCACCTAATCACATGCATCTGTCCAGACACATCTTAAATGAATCTACCATGTCTGCCTCTACTACCTCTGCTGGCAACACATTCCAGGCACCTACCACCCTCTGTGTAAAGTACTTGCCGCATATATCCCCCTTAAACTTTTCATCTCTCACCTTGAACGCGTGACTCTCATTATTGAATCCCTCACCCTGGGAAAAAGCTTTCCCTGTCTGTACCCTTCATGATTTTGTAAACCTCAATCAGGTCCCCCCTCAAACTCCATTTTCCTAATGAAAATAAACCTAACCTACTCAACCTCTCTTCATAGCTAGCACCTTCCATACCAGGCAACATCCTCGTAAACCTTCTCTGCACCCTCTCCAAAGCGTCCACATCCTTTTGGTAATGTGGCGACCAGAACTGTACACAGTATTCTAAATGCAGCCGAACCATTGTCTTGAACAATTTTAACATGACTAGCCTGCTGTTATACTCAATACCCTGTCCGATGAAGGCAAGCATACCATATGTCTTCTTGACCACTCTATTCACCTGTGCAGCAACCTTCAGGGTACAATGGACCTGAACTCCCAGATCTCTCTGCTCATCAACCTTTGTCAAGGCTCTCCCGTTTACAGTATAGTTCACTCTAGAATTAGACTTCCCAAAATGCATCACCTCACATTTGCCTGGACTGAACTCCAACTGCCACTTCTCTGCCCAACTCTCCAGTCTATCTATATCCTCCTGTATTCTCTGACAGTTCCCTATGCTTTCTGCTACTTCACCAATCTTCGTGTCATCTGCAAACTTACTGATCAGACCAACAGTGCCCTCTTCCAGATCATTGATGTATATCACAAACAACAGTGGCTCCAATACTGACCCCTGTGGAACACCATTGGTCACCTTTCTCCATTTCGAGAAACTCTCTTCAACTACTACTCTCAGTCTCCTGTTGCTCAACCAGTTCTTTATCCATCTCGCTAGAACACCCTGCACACCATGTGACTTCACTTTCTCCATTAGTTTACCATGGGGAACCTGATCAATTGCCTACTGAAGTCTATGTATATGACATCTACAGACCTTCCTTCATCTATCAACTTGGTCACTTCCTCAAAGAACTTTATTAACCTGGTAAGGCATGATCTACCCCACACAAACCCATGGTGCCTATCGCTGATAAACCCATTCTATTCCAAATATAAATAGATTTTATCCCTCAGTACCTTCTCCAGCAACTTTCCCACCACTGATGTCAGGCTCACTGGTCTGTCGTTACCTAGAATATCCTGACTATCCTTCTTATGCAGGGGGACAACATGAGCAACCCTCCAGTCCTCCGGCACCTCACCTGTGTTTAAGGGTGCTACACAGATATCTGTCAGGACCCCAGCTATTTCCTCTCTCGCCTCCCTCAGCAACCTGGGATGGATCCTATCCGGTTCTGGGGATTTGTCCACCTTAATATCCTTTAGCCTACCCAACACATCTTCCTTCCTTATGTCAACCTGTGCAGTTTAGGTGGATTGGCCATGCTAAATTGCCATGTAGTATCCAGGGAATGTGCAGGTTAGGTGGGTTAGCTATGAGAAATGCAGGGTTACAGGGATAGGGGGCTGGGTTTGGCTGGGATACTTTTCACAGGGTCAGTGCAGACCTGATGGGCCAAATGGCCTCTTGTCGCATTATCTGATTCCTGTTATAGACATTTTTGCATTAATCTGAAACAAAACCAGAAAATACTTGAAATACTCAGCAGATCAAGCAGCAGGAGTGGAGAGTGGAGGGTTCTCAGGAAGGGTCACTGGACCCAAAACATTAACTCCATTTTCTGCCCATAGATGCTGCTAAACCTGCTGAGATTTTCCAGCAATTTCTGTTTTTGTTTCAGATTTCCAGCATCTGCAGTTTTCTTTCAGTTTTTCACATCCACAGAGACAAGCATACGTGCTGGAGGAGAAACACAGTCAGATATTATCACGCACTTTCATAAGTTGCAAACTAAAGAATACCAGTCACTCTCGGCCCATTGGAAAAGTGCTTTCATTCCTGATGGATTGATCGAGGCACAAAGAGCTGGGTTTGCACTTCAGAATAGCTGCAGGGGTCCATCAGAAGGTCAAGTTTGTGCAAAAAGACTGGGAGACTTTTAAGATGCAGCAACTCCCAGTTTAAGGAAAGTTGGATCTGCTGCCTTATTCTGCTGTTGCTGTCATGCAGCTGGTGTTATGTGCGGACTGACCAGTTTCATCACTAAACGAAACAAATTAGAGGAAACCTTCAAGACCATCAATAAGACCCTTACTGGCATAAATTCACTAAAGAGGAGGAAAACAATAGCAAACTGCCATTCCTAGATGTTGCAGTAGAGCGAACAGCCAATGGGGAACTTCAAACCAGTGTCTACAGGAAAACAACACAAATGGACCAACACATTGAACTACAGAAGCAATCATCCCAACACCCACAAACGAAGCTGCATCAAAACATTATTTCAATGAGCCACCACACACTGCAGCACAGAGGAACAATGCAGAGCAGAGGAAAATCACTGATACAGTGTATTCAAAAAAGAACCCAATGAACACAGTCCGCCAATTTCTCAGCAACAAACCCAAACAAGCAGACAAAATGCATCCAGAAACCCTAGCCACTCTCCCCTACATCAAAGACATCTCGGAAATGACTGCCAGACTACTCAGACCTCTTGGCATCATGGTAGCCCACAAACCCACCAACACACTAAAACAGCAGCTAATGAACTTGAAAGACCCTATACAGACAACAAGCAAAACTAATGTCATTTACAAAATAACTTGCAATTGCTGTAATAAACACTACATTGAACAAATAGGCAGAAAACTAGCCACCAGGATACATGAAATCAATTAGCCACAAAACGACATTACCCACTCTCACTAGTATCTTTACATACAGATAAGGAAGGACACCAATTCGACTGGGACAACACATCCATCCTAGGACAAGCCAAACAGAGACACGCATGAGACTTCCTAGAAGCATGGCACTCCAACTGGAATGCTATCAACAAACACATTGATGCTCCTCAGTGAAGGTGACTAATGCAGCATTGACAGTGAAAACTGCTGTCTGTGGAGCATATTGCTCACATTTCTCCTGGATCTCTGGTCAGCAAGACTCATCCATGTTCTGTCGGTTCGCAGTATTGAATGGAATGAATAATAGGTTTTCAATAAATTATTGTTCAGGCCCAGTTATATTCCATTTGCTTCTTTTTTCCTGTCATGAGGATATTGTTCTGTGGCAGTGAGAAATGTTGGTTCATTAATGGGTGATTAGTCAGTTCCTGAGTAGTTCAGGAGGAAGGAGGACACCTCACATTACATGAGGGTTTCATTTCTCCCTCGGTTAACAGGAGAAATTGGGGACTTTCTAAAGCTACTGAGACCAAGGCTGCAAAATGAGGACAAGAAAACTGAAACTTAAATACAGGGAATATTTCTCTATGGAAAAATAAATTAGATTTCATTACATTTAGTGCACAGAAGACAGCTTCCCCAGTGTGGATTTGTGCCTGACCAGAACTGTCAGTTTGTATTTTAGGTTCATGACAGTATGACTGTACTTCCTCTGTTAACTGTATGTGTGCTAAAGTCATACACCATATGGGGCAGCACAGTGGCTTAGTTATTAGCAATGCTGCCTCACAGCACCAGGGTGTCCCATCCAATTCCAGCCTCGGGTGACTGTCTGTGTGGAGTTTGCGCATTCTCCCCGTGTCTGCGTGGGTTTCCTCCCACAGTCCAAAGATGTGCAGGTCAGGTGAATTGACCATGCTCAGTTGTCTAGTGTTAAGTGCATTAGTCAGAGGGAAATGAGTCTGGGTGGGTTACTCTTCGGAGAGTCGGTGTGGACTGTTTGGGCTGAAGGGCCTGTTTCCACACTGTAGGGAATCTAATTTCATCTGATTATGGGAATGCAAGATAACTTTTAAATCATGAAGATATATTTATATATCAAAAGTAACTTGAGGGCAACCTTTTTTTACACACCTACTTGTTGTGATCTGGAATCTATTGTTTGAAGTGTTGGAAGCAAATTCAATACTGGTTTTTAAATAGGAACAGAGTAAATACTCTGAAAGCAAGTATGCTGCTGGTATGGGGGAGGGGGGAGGTGGTGGGTGGAGAAAGCAGGGAGTGCCAGTACAGGCCTGATGGGACAAATAGCCTGAAAGATCTTATAAGGCTCTGATCTGTTTTTGAAGAATGCGTAGGAAGTCAGGTTGTTTTCGCGTGATAAACACTGAATATAGTTTGAATTGCAAAACACTACAACTCTCCAAACCTTGCCAATAATCATTAAAAACAATTTGCAATTGGTTTGACTCTGCAAGATCATGAGATGTGATTTGTTCCAGCAATAGCATTTAGACAAATAATGACTATTTTTACTGTAAACCGCAATCTTTAAAACTGGTCACAATATAAGGATCATAATATCTTATACTCTGTGAAATTAAAAAATGAACAAATATTTTGACTATTACTTTTAGAGGCACAGAGTGTTGGAGATGTACAGCACAGAAACAGACCCTTCACTCCAACTCTTTTTTTCTTTGTAAAACTGTTCTTTTTACCTAAAACATAAACTTGAATGTGGAAGCTTAAAACTGTCTTGGAAATATTCACTACACCCAAATGGAACATTTAAAACAGAGAAGCATGGGTATTTTAATTTATTCCTTTCAGTTCACCAGGGTGGCACAGTGGCTCAGTGGTTAGCACTGCTGCCTCTCAGCACCAGGGTCTTAGTTTTGATTCCTGCCTCGGGCAACTCTCTGTGTGAAGTTTGCACATTCTCCCAGTGTCCACGTGGGTTTCCTCCCACGGTCCAAAGTTGTGCAGGTCAAGTGAATTGGCCATGCTAAATTGCTCATAGTGTTAGGGTGCATTAGTCAGAGGGAAATGGCTCTGGGTGGGTTATCCTTCAGACGATCGGTGTGGACTTGTTGGGCAAAAGGGCCTGTTTCCACACTGTAGGGAATCTCTAATCTTATTCTGGCAACAAAGTGCAAAAGCAAATGACATTTTATCTTTTGCTAGAAATGATCTTACACCCCACAATCACCTGATGAAGGAGAAGTGTTCCAAAAGCTAGTGATTCCAAATAAACCTGTTGGACTATAACCTGGTGTTGTGTGATTTTTAACTTTGTCCATCCCAGGCAAACACCAGCTCCCCTACATCATTTTATGAGAATGCTTCTAAGTGGTGCCTTGTGTGAAATTTAAAAGATATTAAATTAATTCACAGAATTTAAATCTCAAATTGCATGGCGTGGAAAATGTAACAAGGAATGGGGCTTGTCGATTGCATTGTGGTAAGTGGTATTTTGACATCAGAGCCAATAATAAAATAAAGCAGGGAAATTGACCAACAACGTGAAACATGAGCAATTCTGAAAGTAATAGCAACATTTGCACAGATCCGGAATCCTGGTTCGGTCTGCTTAGATAAATTAGAATTATGAGAAATTTCCTCCAAAACCATCAGTTCTTTTTTAAAATTCTGTTAAATTGTGGAGACAATATCAGAAGAGACTGAGATCTCAATAATTCGGAGCAGTTAGGTTCCCGTCATCACTGTTTGTCTGCTCCAGTCACATTTACAGGATTATCGGTAGGTCCCTTTCTATTTTAAACTACTTTGCTTAGAAATACTTTCACGTTTTTGTTTAACTTTGACGTTGTAGACATCAGGACAGCCCAAGGATTTTACATTGTAAACATGTTATTTTCTCGAACAGTTTTTTTTCAGTTAACAGCACATTTTAAAAGCATACACTAAATAATTATTATCCAACTTGACACAAAGAAGGGGCGAATCGATTGGAGCCGGGTCAACACAACAGAATGGAATACATTTGGAATGTTGTGTTTTTGTGTTCCATGACTGACTGCTTTTTTCTATATTTCACTGCAATTTATTTGCGTCCATACACGGAACTCATTAAATGCCGCATGGTTTTCAAAACGTTACAACAAAGAAGTGAAGTTACACAAACGAAATCTTCGTAAATTTTAGAAGCGGTGGGGATTGTTCAAAACCAACCCATTGAGGAAAGGGTAAAACATTGGGTTGGAACTGTTTGTGTGATACAGTGCAAGGCAGTTTTTTAATGATGTGATCAACCGAAACTGTTATTTAGAGTCAGTACCGTAACTCGTTAAATTATTTCTACCTGTGAACTTGCTTTAGTTCAAAAACAGACATTGCTGGAGAAACTCAGCAGTTCTGGCGGTATCTGTAGAGAGAGAAACAGAGTTAAGGTTTCCAGTCTTGGGTCAGTGCATCCAAAGTGTTAGCTCTGCTTTTCACTCGACAGGTTTTTTTCACGAAATACTGCCAGACCTGCTGAGTTTCTCCAGCAATGTCTGTTTTTTTGTTGTTTCAGATCCCCAGCCCATGCAGCCCTTTGTTGTATTAACTGGTTTCTATACTGTCGTTGGCGTTTCTCGAATGTGTCCATTTGCACTGTCAGTTTACGGGTTGGGGAAGGGGTTGGAGGTCCGGGTGGAAGGAGGGGGGGCTGTGTGGGACAACTTACCCGGAGAATATAACATCAAGATTATTGAACCTTCAATACCCTGGAATTAGGCTCGAAAATACCCTCTGTTTCTGCTCGAACGACCGAAAGGAAGGTGTCCGCTGGTGAAGTACGCGACTGATTTTTTTTAAAAAGTAAATTATTCTTTCAAGGATATCAATAACTAGGTGAAACATATAATGGCTGCACACTGCTTAAGTGTTCTCAGTGAAATGCATAACATGTAAAGTAGACGTTCGAGTCTGTGGTTTGAGTTGACTCCTGTGTGTGTTTCTGCTGTAGTGAAAATGGGCTGTAACTGCAGCACTGACTATGATGATGACAATTGGATCGAGGATATGTGCGAACAATGCAGACTGGAATATGAACGAGAACAGAAGCAATACCAGCAACAAGTAAGACAACTTTGTGTTCAATAAATTCGTTCCAGAGAATTTAGGTTGTTTTTCGTGTATGCAAACATTTTTTCATCACTGTAATTAAGCAAAGTTGTTTCCATCAGGAATGCAAAGGAGGGGGAATTCAGCTTTTAGAAACTGGACCATAGGGCTGCTCCCTCATCACAGAGAGAGAGAGAGCGAGGACTCATGGTGGTTTACCCCAAGGAACAATAATGACAAGGGAGTTTTGAAAAGATTTGTAGCTCAGGTTGAGGTTCTGGATGTAGGTTTACTCGCTGAGCTGGAAGGTTTGGTTTTGGACATTTTATCACCATACTAGGTTAACATCATCAGTGAGCCTCCACACTGGAGGCATGGCCCACTTTCTATTTATGAGTTTAGGTTTCCTTGGGTTGGTGATGTCATTTCTTGTGGTGATGTCATTTTGTCTTTTTTCTCTGGGTGTGGTAAATGGGATCCAAGTCAATGTGTTTGTTGATAGAGTTCCGGTTGGAATGCCATGCTTCTAGGAATTCTCATACATGTCTCTGTTTGGCTTGTCCTCAGATGAATGTGTTGTCCCAGTCAAAGTGCTGTAAGGATACTGGTGAGAGTGGGTCATGTCTTTTTGTGGCTAATTGATGTTCATGTATCCTGCTGGCTAGTTTTATGCCTGTTTGTCCAATGTAGTGTTTGTTACAGTTCTTGCAAGGTATCTTGTAAATGACATTAGTTTTGTTTGTTGTCTGTATAGGGTCTTTCAAGTTCATTAGCTGCAGTTTTAGTGTGTTGGTGGGTTTGTGGGCTACCATGATGCCAAGGGGTCTGAGTAGTCTGGCAGTCATTTCCGAGATGTCTTTGAAGTAGGGGAGAGTGGCTAGGGTTTCTGGACTTGTTTAGGTTTGTTGCTGAGAAATCGGCGGACTGTGCTCATTGGGTACCTGTTCTTTTTGAATACACTGTACGGGTGATTTTCCTCTGCTCTTCATAGTTCCTCTGTGCTGCAGCGTGTGGTGGCTTGTTGAAATAATGTTCTGATGCAGCTTCGTTTGTGGATGTTGGGATGATTGTTTCTGTAGTTCAGTGTTTGGTCCGTTTGTGTTGTTTTCCTGTAGATGCTGGTTTGAAGTTCCCCATTGGCTCTTTGCTCTACTGTGACATCTAGGAATGGCAGTTTGTTGTTGTTTTCCTCCTCTTTAGTGAATTACACATATGGACCAAATATTGAACCATTAGAAAACTAGCCAGCAGGATGCATGAACGTCAACTAGCCACAAAAAGACATGATCCACTCTCACTAGTATCCTTACAAACAGATGAGGAAGGACACCACTTCGACTGGGACAACACATCCATCCTAGGACAAGCCAAACAGAGACACGCATGAGACCTCCTAGAAGCATGGCATTCCAACCAGAACTCTATCAACAAACACATTGACTTGGATTCCATTTACCACCCCCTGAGAAAAAGAACCAGAAATGATGTCACCACTGGAAATGATGTTACCAACCCAAGGGAACCCAAACACATAAATAGAAAGCGGGCCATACCATCAGTGCTTCATCCAGAGGATCACTGATGATGTTACCTAATATGGTGACAAAATGTCTGAAAACAAACCTTCCAGCTTAGCGAGCAAACCTACATCCAGAATGTGACAAGGACCAATGTTAAGAAAGCTGGAGCTTTATTGTAACCTCAGCTGGTACAGGAATTGAACCCACACTGTTGGCATCACTCACCAGCTGTCTAGTTAACTGAGCTCATCAACCCCCTCATTCAATTTTGATGCTCCCTAATCGAGAGACAGAAAAGCTTCAAATGACCTTATATTCCAATTCAGCTTCAGGATCTAAAGGGAGGAATTCTATTCCTGTTTTACTTTGGCTGTATGCCTTAGCCTCAAAAAGGCTTTCCCCTAACTGTACAGATCTGTGAGTCGTATCACTCACGCTGAATAACTGCCAGATAATTTCATCCAGAGTTAAACAGAATCTGAACTGGAACCTGAGCTCATCTGAATTCAGACAAAGTGAACCTTTTATTGGGAACAAGAATTCTGATCTCTTCTTCAAAGAATACTGTCATTTGTAACATTGGAGTTCAGTCAAGTTTACCAGTTTTCTCAACACAGAATGTGCCTCCCTCTGAAGCCACAAGATCAGGCTGTTAAATCTGATCAACTGGAGCTGGGTTTCAGAGACATAGCAACAAATCTTGTAATTATACACAGAGTTCCTCAAAAGGAGGGGAAAATTTATACTCATTAGTTTTGGGTATTATTGCCTTGATCAGCATTCGTCTTGTTTGAGGGAAGTTAAGAATCAACCACTTATTGTGAGCTTTGAGTCACAGGTAAGAATGTCAGGTTTCTTTCCCTAGAGAACCACATGGGGTTTTTTTTAATAAAACAGCAATGACCAATTTTGAGTTTTGTTTCTAGATTGGGCTCAAATGTTACCCTCTGCCATGGAAACATTTGAACCGACAGCCCCAGCCCCCCAAGGTTCTGAGCTACAAGCCCAGTGAGATTAACATTATTCCATCACCATCCTACTATTACAAAACACATGGGTGTATTGGAAAATAAAGTTTGAGAATTCTGATCACAAGGAAAGGAATGCAAAGGTGTCCAAATAAGAATTCAAAACCACAGTTGAAGAGGGTTTTGAGATTGCTAACTGTGATCAACTCCATTCCTGGAGGTTTCATCACATGATCTGTCCTCTCCATCCCACCCCACTCATTATTGGTTAGCCAACACATCCATCCTCTTGACATGTTTACCTTTCTATACCAATCAGAAAGCAAAAAGGCTCATTCTCCATTTGGATGATGCTTAACTGTCAGTCAAACAACCAGTGCCCTCAATTTGAATATCTGGTAAAGAGAAATACTCAAAGAAAATGACAAAAAAAACCTCAATTTTTAGTATCACTGCAAATTTTCTCCAGGGTTGCTCACTGCAGGGTCCTGGAGATTGACCTTCATTTCCTGGAGACTCCAAGTCACATATGTTCTAAACATCATCCCTCCAAACACAATAAAGACAGGGATCCGTTGTCCTCACCTACTACCCCACCAGTCTCTGCATCCAACACATCATCCTTAAACATTTCCACCAACTCCAACTAGACCCCATGACCAAGAACATCTTCTGCTCCTCACCCCTCTCTGCCTTCTGCAAGGACACTTCCTTTCAACAATCTTTGGTTCATGCCACCCTCCTCACCGACGCATCCCCCAAACCTCCAGGTGTCTTCCCCTGCAACCGGAAAAGATGCAAAACCTGCTGGTACATTACTCCCCTCATCTCTATCCAGGGCCTCAAACAATCCTTCCAGGTGAGACAGAGGTTCACCTGCCTCTCCTCCAGCCTAGTTTACTGTATCAGGTGCTCCCAATATGATCTTCTCTATATTGGGGAGACCAAATGTAAACTAATGGCACGTTTTGCTGAGCATTTTAGCCGGGCCTATGGGGGCTGACCAGACTTCCCAGCCACCGCCCATTTTTATTCCCCTTCCCACTTCCTTTCCATCATGTCCATCCTTGGCCTCCTGCACTGCCACAGTGTACCAAACCACAAATTGGAGGAACAAAACCCTCATCTTCCACATGAGCAGTCTACAGCTTGGAGAACTCAACATTGAGTTCTCCAATTTCAGATAACCTCTCTTCCCTTCCCCTGTCTCCCTTCCCAGCCTCTCCACCACCCACCCCCATTCCATTCCTCTCATCAACCCTTCCTTGTAGCCAACAACTGGATTCACTCCTCCCATTGACCAACCAGGTCGTACCCTCTACCTGTGCTCATGTATCCCCACCTCACTATCTTGTCCCCCAGCCCCTTTATCTGCAACTCCCTTACACCCACCCACATTCCTGAAGAAATGTCGACTTTTCCACTTCCTGATGCTGCCTGCCTTGCTGTTTTCTTCCAGTCTCCTGCTTGTCTACCTTGGATTCCAGCATCTGTATTTTTGTCTCGAACCAATTCTGGAGGGCTGGAAACCCTGTCTGAGATTTTTTGAAAGCTGGGAGAGAGGTGGTGAGGTGGAAGAAAACTGGGTCCAGCAATTATTGACCAGTTCACACTAGTTTGAGTTTAGTGAGAAATTAGGCAGAACACAGCCCAGATTGAAACCAACACAAACACCATGAATAAACAAACAAAATAGAATGTATAATTTCAACCTGTCGACTCATTCTCCCTGAGCTGGGGACTCAGATTATTTCTCTTGCCCTTGTGTCATTGTAAGTCGTCTGGCAGTGTGATAGGAATGATAGAGACTAGTTTAACCACCGAGACACAGCCATCAATTTGGATGTGGGTTTGCAGTGCAACGGTAGTGCGTCTGATTGCAGATTAGAAGGTTGGGTGTTCAAATCATGTCAGGCTCAATTTCTGATCAGGGGATTAGATAGGGTAGACAGTGAAAGTCTTTTTCCTAGGATGATGACGTCAGCTTGTATAAGGGGGCATAACTTCAAATTGAGGGGTGATAGATTTCAGACAGATGTCAGAGGCAGGTTCTTTACTCAGAGATTGATAAAGGCAGTGGATTGCCCTGCCTGCCAATGTAGTCAACTCAGCCACATTAGGGGCATTTAAACAATCCTTGGAGAAGTACATGGATGATGATGGGATGGTGAAGGGGGACGAGCTGAGAATAGTTCACAGGTTGGCACAACATTGTTCTGCGCTGTATTGTTCTATGTTCTATCAAGGAACAAACCTATTACTCACCAGGGCAGCAACAAAACAGAAAGCACTGGAGAAACTCAGCAGCATCTGTGGAAAGACAAAAGAGAGTCAAAGTTTTGAGTCTGATATGATCTTTGTTGGAACTGATGGGCTTTGGAAACGTGATGGGTTTTATCCTGTTGTGGTTCTGTTCGCCGAGCTGGGAATTTGTGTTGCAGGCGTTTTGTCCCCTGTCTAGGTGACATCCTCAGTGCTTGGGAGCCTCCTGTGAAGCGCTTCTGTGATCTTTCCTCCGGCATTTGTAGTGGTTTGAATCTGCCACTTCCGGTTGTCAGTTCCAGCTGTGTGTTGCAGTGGTCGGTATATTGGGTCCAGGTCGATGTGCTTATTGATCAAATCTGTGGATGAGTGCTATGCCTCTAGGAATTCCCTGGCTGTTCTCTGTTTGGCTTGTCCTATAATAGTAGTGTTGTCCCAGTCGAGTTCATGTTGCTTGTCATCTGCGTGTGTGGCTACTAAGGATAGCTGGTCGTGTCGTTTCGTGGCTAGTTGCTAGTTGAGGCATGGCACTCATCCACAGATTCAATCAATAAGCACATCAACGTGGACCCAATATACCGACCACTGCAACGGACAGCTGGAACTGACAACCGGAAGCGGCAGATTCAAACCACTATAAATGCCGGAGGAAAGATCACAGAAGCGCTTCACAGGAGGTTCCCAAGCACTGAGGATGTCACCTAGACAGGGGACGAAACGTCTGCAACACAAATTCCCAGCTCGGCGAACAGAACCACAACAACGAGCACCCGAGCTACAAATCTTCTCACAAACTTTGAACACCTACGGGTTTTATCCTGTTAATAAAGATGGGAGAAGGGGTAAGTAGACCAGATGATAAAGATGACTGTGAGTAATAGACAAAGGGAGTGCATTAGTAGTAGAGAAGAGATACAGATGAAGAATAATTAATGATCATGGTAGAAAGCTAGAACAACTCAATATTAAAGTCGTGTTCCTTACGTCAATTAGTTTAATTATTATTGATAATTGATTCAATTGTAGTATTTATTAACTCTGCAAAATTGCAGTTGCAAAGAATAAAAGTCTAATATAGGTTTTGACAGCTTACCAGAAAACAAAGAATTGATTAGACGTGTGTGAGGCTTTATACATGAAGCAAGTGGTAATCGCCATAAAAGGGCAGATGAGTGACTCATGAAAGTATGTAGCTGTGGGTTTTCTGGTCTGCAGTTACTCTTTAACCATTCAGTCATTTGTATAGAAAGAGGGCTGGAATTTCCAAGGAGTGTCAATCTGCAAGAAATTGTCTCTGTGCCCATTATTTTAATGAAAAGAAGGAGTTTCATTTCAGGGAGGAGGTTCCAACCAGAATTCTGCAGGATCCCTATGTACAACTCTCGTCCATGCTGGAATAAAAACTTTCAAGATATCCAAAAATCTGACCCTTTTTAGTGCTCATGTCAGCTGGCTGTGCCTATTTCTCAAACTTGCCTACTTTTTAAAATAATGTTACCAAAACTTTCCTAATGTACAACTTGTATCAGTAAAATATTCTTATTCAATTTTTCAGTAGTTTGCTTGAGGCAGAGGCAGTTACAAATTAACCACATTGCTTTAGGTTTGGAGTTATCTATAGTTCAGACTGAGTAATGTGGCAGCTTCTTTTCTCTGAAGAGCATTAGTGAAGTGAACAGATTTTACAATAAAACAATGGCTTTACGATTATCATTGCTAGAGTTAGCTTTTCATTCCAGATTGACTGAATTTAAGATCCCCCAGCTGCAGAGGTGGAATTTGCTATAATTTCTAGATTATTAGTCAAGCTTCCTGATTGTTAAGCCAGTAACTGAACCACTATCTTACCCATTTAATCAGAACTAACAAACACAAAACACTGCACTTGTTTAGCACGCTGTTCACCACCTTATATCACCCCGAAGGCGAAGACAGCAGATGCACAGGTACACCAACATGGGAAAGTTCCCGTTTAAACCACACGCCCATCCTGATCTGGAGCTGTAATACTACCTCTTCACTGTCACTGAGCCAAAACGTTGGAACTCACTCCATTAACAGCAGTGTGGTTACACCAGCACAACGTGGACTGCTGCGCGTGAAAAGGACACCTCACCACTATGTTCTCTCGGGCAATTAGGGATAAGTAACAAACACCAGCTTAGCCAGTAACACACATATCCTGTGACCAAATTTAAAATATTCTGTGCAACTTTGACAAAGAGTTAAATTCATAGAATCAGCATCTGGTTTAGTTTTTTCAGCAATCTGGTTTCGTCAATTTTCAAAATGAAAGTTTTTTTTTCCAACAAATGTTTGCGCAATCTTTGCATTGGTTTCCACTCTCAAATAATACCATTTAAATATTACATTGAAAACTTACCACTGAAATATTAATACTGAAAAGTTACTAGTGAGATGTTCCCACTGGAACAGACTTCAAGGAGGGAAACAAAGGTGACCTCACTGCAGTTATCAATATTATGAAAGGACTATCCCAACCTGATTCAGACAAATTGTTCACTACAATGAAAGTCTGCAATAGGAGAAATCACTGGCTACTATTTGGGCAATTTAGAATGAGTAGAAGTTAATCTGCTGTTGAGGACATCGGAAATAATTTGTAGAACGTAGGCTTCAAGAGGAGACATGGGTCATTTTCCTCTTTGAGCCATGATCATAGTTGATCTGGTTGTGATCTCATCTCCACCATCCTGACTGTACACCTTTGGCATTGGTTCCCTTGTCTTTCACAAATCAATCAAACTCAACCAGGTAAGGCCATGAAACAGACAACATGATTAGCTTCAAGACACGAGAGACATAAAGATGTAATAATTTCACACGACACCATTAAAATTTATAATTAACACAAAAAATGACAAAATATTAGAAGATATTAATTAACTTGCTAATTGGAGAGGCAAGTGACCAATAAATTTCAATAAAAATACAATTGAAATGGTGCGTTTTGGTAGAGAGAAAATAAAGAGGTCACTTACTCATTGGAAGTTAAAAATCCAGCTGAATTCATGGAGCAAGTGAATTTCATAGTGAATATCCACAACTTTCTAAAAGTTAAAAACAGGGTTAGTAAGGCTAAAGTGCTTTGTAGTACCTTTACAGGGGCACAAAACTGAAAAGCAGTGAATTATACTGAACTTGCATTGATTTTTGTGTTAGTCTGAGGTCAAAGAGATCACTGATTCCTATCCATCTCATTACACTGGTCCCACCAAATTTTATATGTAACCCAGGTGATGATATGGCCAAATATATTGGCTTTAGACTGTATCCGGTTTAATATTAAAAACCAGTCATAGGGTCATTCCATACACACACCACCTTCTGTCTGAAAGAATTGCCCCTTAGGTCCCTTTTAAGTCTTTCCCCTCTCACCCTAAACCTATGCCCTCTAGTTTTAGACTCCACTACCCTGGGGAAAAGACCTTGTCTACTCTATCCATGCCCCTCATGATTTTATAAACCTCTACAAGGTCACCCTTCAGCCTCTGATGCTCCAGGGAAAACAGCCCTAGCCTATTCAGCCTCTCCCTATAGTTCAAACCGTCCAACCCAGGCAACATCCTTGTAAATGTTTTTTGAACACTTTCAAGTTTCACAATATCATTCCTAAAGCAGGGAGTCCAGAATTGAATGCATTATGCCAAAAGTGGCTGAACCAATGTCCTGTACACTCACAACATGACACCCCAACTCCTATACTCAATGCACTGACCAGTAAAGGAAAGCATACCGAATGCCTTCTTCACTATCCTATCTACCTGTGACTCTATTTTCAAAGAGTTATGAACCTGTACTCAACTAGGCTTCTTTCGGCAACAAAGGATAATGAGTTTATTAGAAATTGAACTTACTCAAACAAACTTGCAAAGATTATTGACAAAAAATATTTACACTATGCAAGGATAGATGTGAACTGTGTGCTAACATTATAAAACTTAACATTAGGCTAATATGGGGAATGAACAAACACCTGACAGAACAAATAAAAAAAAAATCAAACAGATCCCACAGATTTCTCAGTAATCATCTCCCCCTTCCACCCCCAGATACTAGTGATGCTCAGGACTCAAATCTCAATTCACAAGGAATTTCAATTCCTCACTTTTAACAACGTGGTCTTGAAACTCTTCAAAAATTATTCCATCACGGACAGCCCCAAAGGCAGCTCGTGCTCATTTAACTTCACCTTGCCTTCTTGTGGCCATGTTCCCATTTCCCATCAACTCTCTACATTCTGCACTCTCGCACTTACTGACCGATATAACTCGAGCTTTTCAGGAAATGGTGAAAGTCACCAAGCTGGCATTGCCTCTAGATTTTTATCTCAAACCTATTTCACCAAATAATTACCTCTTGTGGGCTTTCAAACCCCAATCTCTGCAGCAGTGAACTATTAACACCACTCATCTGAACCCCAAAATGCCCAGGATTCCTTGCACACTCCCTACAGAGAGCTATTGAACCACTCTGCAGCTTCTCTGAATCCCAACTACTCCAGCATATGTACTTCACCTGCCTAACTATTAATTGGTTATTTCTAATTTTTAATTGCTTATGTTTATTGCCTATTTCAAACTTTGTTTCCCTTGGGGCTTCAATGATTCCTCATAATGCAATTACTCAGGACTCTCTTGAGTGTCAACGACACATAGCCCATTTAGTTCAGTTGCTTTTAGCAACACAACTAACAAGAGCCCTGCCTGACACCAAGTCAGCTTCTCTCTCACACACACTGCCTGTCACCTATGAACTCCTCTTCAGTGACCCCTGAACTTTCCTGAGTAACTTATTGAAACCTTTGCAACAGGCCCCAAGCTTATTGCGTCAGAATTAGATGGAACCAAAATTTGGAACAGTCAAATGTTGCAAACCCTCCAAACTGTCTCTGCAATGGAATGTAACAATATTTATCGAGTGCTAGCTACTGCAGCACAAGTTTACACAATAGAAGAAAAATGCATCACACTTGGTTAGACTGCACTGAGCACTGTGCACAGTTATTTTAAGAAGGTTCAAGACGAGATTTACTGGGATGGTAACTGGCACCATGTGATTGTACTTTGTTACAATAGGAAAGACTGAATCAGCTTGTGCTGTTTTCGTTGATGGCGTATTCTGAAATAAGTTATTTTGGTTATATCTGTAGAGTACAATAGATACAATGCTGCTACTTGTGAAAAATCCATAACTAAGGATCTTAAATATAAGCTAGTCACAAAGAAACTGAAAAAGAAATTCAGGAGAGAATGACCCACCCAGAGGGTGGTGAGAAGATGCAATGCACAACCGCAAAAGATTGAGGTGAATAATACAAAAGCATTCAACAGGAAGCACATGAGAGACACAAAATATGCTGGTAAGGTGAGATAAAAAAAAGGGCAAATGGAGCCTCATAAACACAAGCAAAGCTACATTGGGCTGAATGGCCTGTTTCCATACTGTAGGTTACTGTGTTCCCAACCAGGAAGTTTGCTTGAGAGGAGCATATTTCTGAAATTTCATTGCAAAGACAACATTTGTGGATTTAGCATTAAATTCTTGATTGCGAATGTTTTTTTCTACATTGAATGATGGCTAAATTCTGAGCTGGGTTGTCAGAAAAAAAGAATTCATTTTTCATTTACAAAACTCAGACTAAGTGTGAACTCAAGTAGCGTGCACTCAGATTGCATGCAATGTGATATATATTTGAATCAGAATGAAACCTTTTCAGACTGACCCTAATGGTAGCACAATTTAAAATGCTTGTTTTAAAATGACAAGAAATATATGTTGGATCAGAATCTTGTATGATCTGAAAATGTAGTGAAAATTGGGCAGTTTGACCTTTAGTCATAAAGCATTCAAATAGCGAATAAAGTGTGGCAATGAAATTATAAATAGCATCCAGATAACAAATCTAATGAAATCCTCATTATTCTAAAATTATTGAGCCAAAGATTTACGTAGAAAAATGTAGCCAAATTTCAAAATGTTTTAAATCAGCAAATAATTTAGAGAATTTTATTTGATAATAAGAATGTGTCTCTTGTTGAGTCCAAAAACCACAGCATCCGTCTAACATATTTTGATTCTTAGACATGTTTCATACACATTTGATTCAGAAAGACAGAATTAAAGAAGGAAACAACGATGAGAAGGTGCTAGAACATGAGCATTGTATAAAGTGGCAGCACCAGCTATTTATTTCATACCAAAGACAATGAAAGAGCCATTAATAAATATTGCAATGTGTGATCAAGGCTGCACAATATTGACCACAGCAGAGCTGAACAAAAACAACCTGTATGCAACTTTCAGTACATCCTGATAAATTGGCAGCAACTAGCAGAGCTCGGCTCATTAACTGAGCCATGCTCTGATCCAGGAGTTTATGGATTTAAACTCCCAATTGGAAGGCTTTGCATTGTCTAAGGGAGCATAGCAGCGCAGTACTGATGAGCTATCATTGAAATGTAACAGCTTCTTCCTTTGGAAAATAAGACTCTGTAAACCATGTCTGCTGTTACAGGCTTTTCATTGAAGATCCAGTTGAATGGTTCAAAGAGTGAATAGCTCTGAGTCCTGATCACTGTCCCTTCATCAGTAAACATCATCACAAAGAAATGCATTAACTCCTCTCTTAATTTTATTGCTGCTTATAAGATGTTACTGTGTGCAAAATAGCTGCTACATTGCACTTAGGTTCTGTAATTCAAAGTAATTCATCAAGTAAACTGTTTGGAGATGTAGTAAGGGACTGTTTAAATACAAGTATCCCTTTTCCTTTAAATCCATTGAAGTCAAGCCGAGATCCAATCCATCAAAAAGAATGAGATGAAGCCAGTAGCTGTTGAGAGAACTTGGCTCGGTAATGAATTTTCCATTGTGTACAGCTCAAGTTTCTTCAGAAATGTTGAAGGCTGACTTCTTACAGATTTGAACCTGGTTTTACTGACGGTTCATTGCAAGCATGAGGGATTTCCTCCCATAAATTGTTAAAGTTGTAACCGAATGATTAGCTCTCACTGACTTGCTAAGCTCAGGAGCAGCTCCAAGAAAAAGGTTGAATTGATCAGTTCAAGTGTTGTCCCACATTCAGTTTATTGCTGTCTGGGGTGAGCTCTTATGGTGCAGTAGTAGTGTCTTTGCCTCTGAAACCAGGAATCCCAGGTTTGTGGCTCACTTATTCCAGAGGTGTGTAATAATATCTCTGAACAGATTTATTTTAAAAACTTCCTAAAATCAAACCAATGTCATTGCATTTCCTCCTGCATTGAATTGATGTACACTTACTGGGGTAATTATTTATGGTTGTTTATGACAGCACTTCAATGAAAAGCATTTAATAAGAATAGAAATGCCAGGAAACAACAATAAATCTATTACATACAATCTCTGAAACCTTGATTCCTATTTAAAGCTCCCTCAATTTTGCAGCTACTGACAATTCTTATAGTGATGTTAGTAATACTGGAAGCAACTCTAAATATTGTTCCATCTAAACTACTTGCATAACAGAAATTTACAACTATTGTATTTACATTTTGTAAATTAAATATACAGACAGGAAATTGCTCTTGATTCATAAAATACATTCACTTGATGGAGACACCAAACCAGCTCTCCTAAAGTTTCAGCCATTTGATCAGAGTTTCACCTGATTCCAAGGGACAAGTTCCTGTTCTGTGCTGAATTTATTGACCTTGGTTGGGGCAGCTGTATTTGTCACAAGCCCCAGGAGAATTAGTCTAATGCTTCGTCGCAGTTGCCACGTAATTGTTATTGCTGCAGTGGATCTGTGTGAGAATTAGTGAGGACAAAATTTGTTTGGTTTGCAACAAGATGTTGACATTTAATATTAAGGCTTACTTACTGGGGCTGCTGGAGCATGACTAGGCCCCAATGAGGTGTGCAAGGCTTTCTGTGAGGAGAAAGAGGAAATTGGCAAGAATACACCGAGAAGAAATATTTACTCCAGAGTAATTGGACCTACTACTATATTCATTCAATATCATTCTTCCTACTGCCAGAGAACATCCACCAACATTCCATTGAGGCCATTTGGCCCATCAAGCACCAACTTTCCAAAGAGCATCCCACCCAGAGCCAGCACCTCCACCCTATCCCCATAACTCCACATTTCACATGGTTAACCCATCTAGCCTGCACATCACTGGACACTATGGGCAACTTACTTAAAGCTCCCTCAATTTTGCAGCTACTGACAATTCTTAAAGTCACCTGCACATCTTTGAGCTGTGGGAGGAAACCTACACAGACACAGGGAAGACATTCAAACTCCTCACAATCACTCAAGACTGGGATTGAACCCAGGTCCCTGGCACTGTGAGGCAGCAGTGCTAACCACTGAGCGACCATGCCACTCTCAGGCAGGCAATCATGGCTTGTCAGGATGTGAACCTGGGACCTCTCGCAAGTCTGCAATGTACAAGCCCCAAAGCAAGAATCATATGTCTAGGTCAACACATTGCTAACATGTGGCATCAATGTCAACATTTACCAGATTAAACATTCAAATCATTGCAAGGGAGTGGCCTTGTTTTGTCTGCTCTGAAAGCATAAAGAAAGCTGTGAGGCAGCCTTGTAAAGCAGCTCACAAGGGAAGCTAATTTCCAACAATTCATTTCTGTGATCACTGAGAATTACATTGATACCACGTAGATAATGTGACAAGCTTCTGATCGTTTATTTCAGCAGAGTTCAATTAAAGGTAATATAATTCTACTGAGATTTAACAGAATAGTTATACATGTTTTTGCAAGTGATGTGCGATAGGATCGTGTCCAGAGATATGATAAAGTCTGATAGTATTATAAATTCTATCTCTCAATGGAGCCCACCCATTACCTTTACTGATGCCTGGTGCTTTGATCAGGGATTGAGTGCATATGGATCATTTGGAGACTGTAAGCAACCCAGAAAAAGGTCTGCTTTTCCAGTTCCAGCACGCTCCCACCACCATAGGCAAGCCCCAGCCTGCTGTTGGATTATTACCCGAAAGGCAGGTGCCTACATGAGCTGGTGATGATGGTGAAGTGCCAGTCACAGGGTTCATCAGGTGGAAATAGGACAGTGGCAAGGTCTTCACACAGGGTCTGGTTAATAACTCCCCCCTCCTGTCCCGAACCAAACCTACCATGATGGGGGGCATTAAATTCCGGCCAGCTTGTTTTTAAAGAAAACGTTTCTGTTTTGAATTGTGAAGCAGTACTGCCTCTTACTGGAACATTTTTTAATAACATTTTAAGGAAGTTCCGAACCTGCTTGTTGATATTCTCAAGAAAATTAGGCTTTGACTATTCCAAGCTGCATACTGGAATTTTCACAGAGACATCAGTTTGCTGTATCATTAACACTGGCACCCCTCCACCATCCTATTCACTCCCTCCAGCACCAATGTGTAGTAACAGTAATATGTACCGTCCATAAGATGCACTGCAGTAACTCACCAAGGCTCCTTCAATAGCGTCATCTAAACCTCAACTACCCAGAAGGACAAGGGGAGGAGATTATGTACACCACCGAAGTTCCCCTCCAAGACACACATCATAATGAGTAAGAACTATGTTTAACAGTTCTTCAATATCATTGGGTGAAAAGTCTAGAACTCCTTCCCTAAACCACATAGAGTGTACTGATTAAAGAAGGCAGCTCAGTGTTCCTTCTCAAAGGCAACGAGATGCAATTTTTGCTGGCCCTGCCAGTGACATCTGCATTTCAAGAACAAATAAAACAGAATAAATGTATTGCCGGGGAACTCTGTTTAATGGTTGCACATGGATGCTTATTTTATATGTGGATTGGGTAGCTCAGTTGGCTGGATGACTGGCTTACCATATTGAATTGGCACCATGAGGATGGGTTCAGTTCTCACGCTGGTTGAGGTTACCATTGAAGGATTTTCCTTCCCAACCTCTCCTCTTGCCTGAGGCGTGGTGACTTTCAGGTGTGTATCCATTACTGTAGTTATTTCCCTCTAATGAGGCTTTATGTTCTGATAACAAGATAACAATGTAAAGAAGTAACAATTTTTGTTTCCTGTTTTAGATTTTGATGTTGAATTGCCTTTTCATGGTAAGCACTGTATTATTCATGTGGCAACAAAAATATTGGAGAAACACAACAGGTCTGGTTGGATCTGTAGAGAGAAAACATGGTTAGTGTTTTGAGTCCAATGACTCTTCTTTGGAATTCGTTGGTATCGGTGTATCATTGGTGTCTACTTTTATTGCAGAACTATCCAGAAATTCATGATCCCCTGGTGAATTATGACATTCATTCTCCACCATCTTCTCCCTTTGTAGGTGAGTTGACACAGATATAAGACGATACCTGTACTTTATTCAGAACTTACAAGTGGGACCTCTAGATGCATGACTTTGTTCAGTCGATAATTCCAGACTGAATTGTCACTGTGTTTCATCCTTGTCCTGTAACATAGTTTGAAGGTTTTCTCTTTAGAACCATAGATATTAAGAAAGAGATAGCACCAGAAATCTAAAGTGACAAGATCATTTCATTCAAAATGTTTGGATGATAAACATATACTAACTCAAAAACTGCAAAACATTTTTCAACACAACTTCTGGCTTCTGTAAAGCCATGATATCTACATTTTATAAAGGTGTTCTAATAATCTGTCTCACCATTTTCCAAGATTTGTTCATGAACAACCACGCCCCCACCACCATCCCTCTTCTCATACACCCCTATCACAAGTATTCTTTCTTCTAATCCTACTGCATCACCTCAGCTTTCCTCCATTAAGTTCTGTCATATTTCTCCATCTGTCCACATCCAAGTTTAAGCTATTTCTTTTTGGTGTTTGTGGCATTTCCAAGTCCTGTGCCATCTGCAGATTTTGAATCATGTCCTGTATCCCTAAGTCCATATCATTAACATTCAGGAATACCCCATTATTTATTCAGAATGAGTGGGAGATACCTATCCCTCATACAAGAGACATGGACTATCTGTATGGAGTACACGGCTGCAGTACCTAATACAAGAAACTGGTCAATCACCCATCACGATAACGATGCTCTGAGTCTCACATATTGCCTTTCCTTTTCTCATGAATGAACAATGTGCTTCATATGTCAGCATTCACTTTGGAACAAGGGCTGACTCACACACAAGTCACCTTGTCCTGCCTACTCCTCCTAACGATCAATCAGTTTTTTAAGGATACAATCTTACATTGCTTTGTTTCCCAAATTGTTTAGTTTATTTGTTCAAAGTTTTTTTCTGGTGCTGAAGATGACTGAATTTTCTTGGTGGGGTGGTATGGTGCAGGAGGAGAGAGCTGTCACCTTTACCATGTGTGTACATCACAAAATTTTGTTCTTCATCAGATCTGGCTTTTATTAATGGTGTAAAAGTAACTAAACAGAATGGTTTTTCAGGTGATGATATATTTGTTGCCTTGTACAACTACGAGCGAACCCATGAGGATGATCTTGATTTCAAGGAAGGTGATCAGCTGAGAGTTCTAAAACGGTAAGTTACCTGCAAGACAGGCTTCATGAGGTGTCAGCAAAAAATGAACAGAAAGTCTGAATTGATAAATTGGATGAAGTGAACCCACTGAAACTCCATTCAGTTGTGTTCCCTGCAAACAGATAAGAGCATAAGACACACCTTACTTTCATTTTATCACAACAGCTCATCTCAGACCAGTGAGACAATAGCACCTATTCATCAGCAAAACAGGTGAACACACTGAATGCTCATGAATGGAGTTTATTGAATAAATTACTATCTGTATGATTCTAATCACTTAAAATGTAAGTTAGATGTTAAAAACATGTTCCTATATTGTCAGGATATTTCTGGATATAACAATATTATTCAATGTAAGAAATTATTCCACAAATCAGTCTCCAGCAAGATTTAAGATTGGGTATTAAAACATAATGAGCTGAAAATGTGTTGCTGGAAAAGCGCAGCAGGTTAGGCAGCATCCAGGGAACAGGAGAATCGACGTTTCGGGCATAAGCCCTTCTTCAGGAAGGCCTATTAAAACATAATCATGAGTAAAGTACATTGGCCTCGAAATTTATCTAAATACTCTGAAGAGTGAATTTTGTGATAAATTGTACAGTCAAATCATTTTGATCTAAAAATAAACATTTCCAGAACATCAAAGGCAGTAAAGAGTAAGATAACAATAAGGATAGTGTTTATTGTTGCAAAAAGATCCAGAGTGTACAGAAATCTATTCAGTTGTGTCAGATATTTGACAGTATTTCACAACCTAATATATTTGGATATTATAGTGAGAAGAACACTAACCTAAATTATGCACGAGGTAACTCTTACAAATAAATGTTTTGCCCTAAGCTAATTAGCTATACAGTGTGCCAAAATGTTCTATTATTTAAGATAAAGTTTTACTCAAATTCAGAACTTTTCTAAGTTTTTTACTGTACATGAGCATTGGTCTAACAACCCATGGTTGGTCTGTAGGTTATGCCAGGATTGCTGTCTGAGGGGGACACTCCACATGTCCCTTTTAAGGCCATAGATGTTAGAGGGCAAAGGGTTTGGGGTGATTCCAAAGAATATCTCACGCTTCCTCTGGGACCCTGACTGTACAGTTCCATCTGGTGATATGAAGCATGCTGGCTGATCAAATGGTGAGATTGTGTGGGGGAGTTTGGGAATTTTGCTTTATTTACATTGGGGATCAGAACAATTGAATACAGGAAATCTCTCTGGGGTTTCTGAATATGTTTAAGAACAGGTTGATGAGCTGAATGACTGTTTCTTGTTATGTGTCCTTTTTGTTACAATTTCATCGTTGTGATCCAAGGCAAAATAACAAACATGACTTGTCCTCTTTGGTAGGGAGGGAGACTGGTGGAAAGCACAATCTTTAGAGACAGGACAAGAAGGCTACATCCCATACAATTTTGTGGCACGGGCACACACGCTGGAGATTGAAACGTAAGGATCCTTTTCTTGTTGGCATTTCTTAGAATTGTTTTTCTGCTGTACCTACCAAAGGTGTGAGTTTATATTAATAACCTTTCAGACGAAAGATTTTCTTCTCCCCTGGTCAATGGACTCCATTCACAAGTCCTAAATTTAACAGTTTGAATGAATGACCTTTTGCTTTATTCTGACACGTTGCAGTAAAACTGTTTTTTTTCTTTTCCATACTGGCATTAAATTTGTAATCTTGATAAGATCATCTCTCAGAATTGCCTCTCCAAGAATGAAAAATACAAGTTTCTTTATTTTACCCACATAATTCTAAGACTAGGAATCTGATTTTTGGTCAGTTCTCCATGAATATTTTCTAGTTTCTGAATGAGTAGTGCACGTGATGTGTTCTGACCTGAATGCCACATAATCCATGACTTTGTGACTTACATTCTGCTGTTTTGACTTTGCAGTTTAACTTTCTGTTAGCTTTCTTCATTCAACTTGACATTGGCATTAGATATTTAAAGCCTACTAAACTTTTGGATCTTTTTCAATCGTTCCTTTTCTTTTCGTTCTTTTTTGGGATGTGGGTGTCACTAGCAAAGCCGGCATTAGTTGCCCATCCTAATGGACCCTTGAACCAGGTGATTATTAGATCACTTCAGAGGGTAGTTAAGAGTCAACCACAATGTTATAATGAATATTATAACATTCTCCAGAAAAATATTTTTCCGAGCTTTGCACTATTCCCCTCTCTTTGTGTGGCTTGCCCTGGTTCCATGCCCTCCCATTGTCTACTCACTCAAGCCATTCAAGGGAACCTAATTTTCTGATTCTCTCCCACCCCATTTTGAGAAGGTGATGTAATGATCTCATTGGTACCCTGCGTGGTAATTATGGGCTGTATTACCTGGCATTTAGCTGACAGCCCCTGCACATTGAGTTAAATAATGAAGTGTAAAGAGTCAATGGAATCAGGTAAAAACACAGTTATCGGGATCTAACTGATTCAGATCGACTGTATTTTATTCCTGCTTTGGTTTCTCTGAAGGAATTCAATGAGAATAGAACAAAATTGTATCCAAAGATTCCTGATTGATTAAAACTTGCATGATGCTCATTTGAGTCCTTTGACATTTTTTAACTCATGCTTTATTCCCAGCTTTATCATTTGTGTGTTTATTCCCAATTTTTACCATGGTAATGACTTCATAAATATGTTTGTTTACTACTTTTGGATTTCGCAACCTGACGTTGCTCCTTTCAGGAACATTAGTTCAGCTCAAGATTACAGATCCATTCCCTATTAGACTACTAACCAAAACTTTCAACTTTCTAGATGGTTCTTTAAAGACTTAAGCCGGAAAGAGGCTGAGCGACAACTTCTAACAGCTGGCAATACCGTCGGTTCCTACCTGATTCGAGAGAGTGAAACCACCAAAGGTCAGTTTTAAAAGATGACCTGCAGAGGTCGTTCATTCTCTGATGACGTATCTTCTTCAAAAATACATACATCGTTGGATTATATTTAAATGCACTGATTGAAGAGCACTACAAACTTGGTTTTGGATAAACCTTCATTATTGATCAGTCATAACGTGTGTTATATATTCATCATAAGGTATCTATGTAAGAAACACCAGATCACTGACATACCGTGTGGATCTGCTGTATTCTTCCTTCAGCTGTCTCTCTAACATTGAAATATGATTTGCATTTCATGGAATAGTTACAGCACAGAAGAAGGCCACTCAGCCCATCTAGTCTGAACCAGCCCTCTATAAGAGCAATTGAGCTAGTCCCATTTGACCATCTTTTCTGCTTAGTCCTGTAAATAATCATTCAATTCTCTTTTGAAAGCTGAGATTAGATCTACCTCCACCATACCCTCAGGCCACTCATTCCTGGCTCTAACCATTTGCTGCAAGAAAGATGTCTCATCATTTCATCAACTCTCCTTTTCCCAATCACCCCAAACCTATTGCTCTCTGTATCTATTCTACTCAGTCACCACAAAGTTTTGAACAACTCTAATCAAATATCCTCTCAGCTTTCCACCCTCTAAAGAGAACAGCAAAACGTCTCCAATCTATCCATTAAAGTGATGTCTCTCACCCAAGGAACCACTTGCATGGACCTGTTTTGACCCCCTTTAAAGTCTTCACTTTGTTCCTGAAGTGTGATATTCAGTACTGGACATGATACTCTCACTGAGGCTGAAACGCCAGTGAACCACTTTGTGCGGTTTACTATAACTTCCTTGTTTCTTTAACTCCATACCTTGATTTATAAAGCCAATGATTCTGCTTGTTTAATTAACTGCTTATTTATCCTGCGAGAAAGTGAGGACTGCTGATGCTGGAGATCGGAGTCGAGAGTATAGTGCTGGAAAAGCACAGCAGGTCAGGCAGCATCCGAGGAGCAGGAGAATTGATGTTTCGGGCATAAGCATCAGAAATCATCCTGATGAAGGGCTTATGCCTGAAACATCGACTCTCCTGCTCCTCGGATGCTGCCTGACCTGCTGTGCTTTTCCAGCTCCACACTCTCAACTCGGATTATTTATCCTGTCGTGCCACCATCAACAAATTGTGCAGTTGTCGATTTGGTTGGAGGGGATTCTGAGAGACAGGATTTTCATGCACTTGGAGATGCAAGACTGGTTAGGGATAGTCAGCTGGCTTTGTGCATAGAAATCATTTCTCACTAATTTGATTGAGGTTTTTGAATGACATAACCAACTAGATTGATGAGGGCAGCACAGTAGATGTTGTTTATATTGACTTCAGTAAAGTCTTTGACAAGGTCTACCATGGTAGACTAATTAGCAAAGTTGGATTATATGGGATTCAGGGAAAGCTAGCTAATTGGGTACAGAATTGGCTTGACGGTAGGAGACAGATGGTGGTGGTGGAGGTTGTTTTTCAGTCTGGATTCCTGTGCCCAGTGGTGTTCCATAGGGATTGATGCTGGGTCTATTTTTGTTTGTCATTTATATAATCATTTATAAAACCCTCAATTTGGTTGAGTATTTAGGACATATGGTTAGTAAGTTTTCAGATGACACAAAATTGGCGGTACAGTTGACAGTGAAGGTTATTTAAGATTACAAAGGAATCTTGATCAATTAGGCCAATGGGCTGAGGAGTGGCAAATGGCATTTAATTGGGTAAATGCAAGTATTGCATTTTGGTAAAATAAACAGTGGCAGGGCTTCTGCAGGGTCAAAAGTCACGCAACACCAGGTTATAGTCCAACTAGTTTATTTGAAAACACTGGCTTTCAGAGCACTACTCCTTCATCAGGTGTTAGTCTATAACCTGGTGTTGTGTGACTTTTTGTCCTTGTCCAACACAGTCCAACACCAACACCACCACATCAGGACTTATGCAGTTAATGGTAGGGCCCTGGGGAGTCTTGTTGAACAGAGAGACCTCGGGGTTCAGGTACATAATTCTTTGAAAGTTGCATCAGAGGTAAACAGGGTGGTTAAGAAGGTGTTTAACAAGTCTGAGTGCTAACTTCATAGAGCTTATGAGTTAGGACATCATTTTGAAATTTTACAGGACATTGGTGAGACCACTTTTGGTGCACTATGTACAGTTATGGTGGCCCTGTTATATGAAGGATATTATTACATTGGAGATTTCAGAAAAGATTTACAAAGATGTTGCTGGGACTGGAGAATTTGAGTTATAAAGAGAGGCTGGGTTTGCTGGGACATTTTTCACTGGAGTGTGGAAAGTTGAGGGGTGACTTTATGGGGTTTATAAGAAATGTGGGGCTTAGAAAAGGTGAATAGCAAAAGTCTTTTCACTAGAGTAGAGGAGTTCAAAACGAGAGGGTATATTTTTAAGGTGAGAGGAGAAAGATTTAAAAGAGACCTGAGAGATAACCTTATCACAGAGAAGGTGGTGTTTATATGGAATGAACTGCCAGAGGAAGTGGTAGATGCAGATATAGTTACAATATTTAAAAGACATTTGTACAGGAACATGAATAGGAAAGGTTGAGTGGGATATGGACCAAACACAGACAAGTGGGACTAGTTTAGTTTGGGAAACTTGGTTGACATGGACTGATTGGACAAAAGAGTCTGTTTTTGTGCTGTATGACTTCATGATTCTATGACTGCATAATAATGGAGTGAAAATTTGCTTTACCTTTTGAGAATTGGAAATTGTTGATGTTCCATTTGCTTCATTTAAAGCAGATTTTAAACAATGTTAAAAATAATCATTTGAGAAATAAAACTTGAGATCAATCTTCGATTCATAAAAGAGGAGGGACGGTTCCCGGTACATGGCCTCCTTTATTTTCAAGTGTACTAAAGACAGAAAATCCAAAGGTCATTGATCTGAACATTAACTCGGTTTCTCTCTCCACGGAAGCTGCCAGACCTGCTTTGATTCTGTTTTTATGAGAGATTTCCAGCAAGAACAGCATTTGGCTTTTTTCAATTATTCCAAGCCTAAACCTATTTTCAGCTTTCATCATTATTTACATCATTTGAAACTTTGTTTCAATAAAGTGTTTGAATTATTTGCTGTTGTATGTTATGAGAAATGTGAACAAGTGCAGGTGCTTTTTAATACAGCATTAGAAATAAACTATTTGCTCTGGGTCTGTTTTATTTTTGCACCTGACAGTTAATGTAGCACTTTCAGTGTTGCCTATTTCATATCAAATGTGATGGTCTGTTCCTCATATGCTCATTCTTCCTTTTTGGAGTGCCTGAGTTTTCCTAAATTATAGTAACAGGAAATAGGAGTAGCCATTCCACTGCCCTGAAATTTCTTGAGCTCAGTGGTTTCTGCCTGAATTTGTAACTGCTCCAGCTCAGGAGAACATTCTTGAATAAAGTTTGTTGAAAGTACACCTGTTTCTGGGGATACCTGGAGATCTCTTAGTGGCCTTGAACCTGTGACTCTCCCACATTCGAGGGTGTGAAGGAGCTAAAAGACCATCTCAAACTTTCAAGGGGTTCTCTGGTTCACAGCTACTTCTAACCATGTCCATGAGTTACACGGTGGCTCAGTGGTTAGTATGGCTGCCTCACAACACCAGGGCCACAGATTCATGTCCACTCTCGGGCGACTGTCTGAGTGGAGTTTGCATATTCTCCCCGTGTCTGCATGTGTTTGCTTTGAGTGCTTCGGTTTCCTCCCACATTCCGAAGATGTGCGGGTCAGGTGGATTGGCCATGCTAAATTGCTCATAGAATCCAGTGATGTGCAGACTAAGTGGATTAGCCATGGGAAATGCAGGGTTAAAGGGATCGGGTAGAGCAATGGCTCTGGGTGATATGCACTATCTGTTGGTGTGGACTTGATGGGCCAAATGGCCTGATTTAACCTCAAAGGGATTCTATGCTGCAGATATCAACAACTGGATTCAAGCAGCCTGAGCCCGGACAGGGCCAGTGCCCACTGGGGACAGGACCATCTGGCCCAGTGTTATAGCCATAATATTGTCATTGATGAAATAATATAGCACTTGGTACTTGATGGCCAAACACCTCTCTGGGCATTAAGTTCTGGAATTCTCTTCCTAAGTCCCTCCTTAAAGATGCTTCTATCTTTTTCTTTGATGAAGCTTCTTGAAGCTTTCATTAAATCAAAGTCAACATATAAATATGAAATGTCGATTTTGAGAAGCCTGCGTCCGATGCAGGTATTAGTTCAGGAGAGAATCTTTTTGCTGAACTCAAGGAAACCCCTTGGTTGCAGGGTAAAGGTTTCTCTGTTTTACTCACGATCACGCCTTCAAATCTCCAATGTGCATTTCTTTCCACCTACAGCCATATGCTGACTCATTTTGTCTTGTTGAAACAGCCAATTGAGTAACATTTTATGCCAAGTTAAGGTTACTTTTATATATGGTCTTATACCCATAAATACTAAAAATACTGGAGCTCACATTGGGCCCTCAGAGTGAGATGTTTCTGAGAGGAATGTTCAAACCTATTCAATTGTGTTATTGATGATCTTTAGCAGCAGGAAGCAAATTTCTCGCATTCTTTTTTAACTCTTCTTTCTCTTGAATGCAGGTTCTTATTCATTGTCTGTAAGGGACTTTGATTCACAACAAGGAGACGTGGTAAAGCACTATAAGATTCGTTCTTTAGATAAAGGAGGCTATTACATCTCACCCCGGATAACCTTCAATACTCTTCACGAGCTGGTGAAACATTACTCATGTGAGTCTTGTCTTGAGCAGAGTACCCATTTTCACAAGAATTCATACATGTAAACCACTTCAACAAATTAATTGTTTGGTCCGAGGAAGATATTTGAAGTTCTTCAATTATTTATGGCACTGAGTTTGCGTTTATGTGAAAATATCACTGAAGGCCACAGTAGTGGCTGAGTATCAGTCCCCCCTATGCTCTGGGAGTGGGTGGGTGAGGTAGTCAGCCTGAGGTGACTGGCAGGAGCAAACTGGCACAATTTCAACATTGGCGCAAGATGTAAAATGTGGAAGCATTGCAAGGAGAATACGATATAATCTCAAAAAGACATAGATACAAGGTGGGTGGAATGGAAAGTGTGGAGAGACAGTATTAACTACAATATACATCTCAAAAGTGGGAGTAGGATTCAGGAGCAGAGAGACCTGGCTGTAAATTTACATATATCATTCAAGATGACAGGACAGGTCAAAAGATCAGTTTAAAAGAATACAGCATTCTGGGGTTTTATCAATAGGGCAGAGATTACAAAATCAAGGAAGCTACATTTATCCCAGATAATGCACTAATTTGGCCTCAGTGGGATTGTTGTGTGCAATTGTGGTCACCATTCTTTAAACAGGATGATGAGGCAGGGGAGACTGTGCAGAAATAAATTATCATAAGAATTGTTCCAGAGATGAGGGAGTTTAGTTATGCAGACAGATAGTTGGAAATGTTTATGTGGATTTGGTATCCAGAATTATTGAAGAAATTGTGTACCTTTCCAAAATTGTCTTGTTCCTTGTTCCTCGCCAGGCAGAACTCTTGCAGTTACCAAACCACAATTAACAAAGAGGATTGATCCACCATTCATTAAACATCAGATTCAATCAAAAACTCTACAGGAGGTAGTGACAATCACAGCTTTTAAAAGTACCTGAAGAGAAAAGGAATTTCCCAGGCTTTGTGGAAGGGGAACGGCATTCACTGAGTTACTGTTGCAGAGAGCTGGCATTGAGTTGATGGTCCTAATGGCTTCATTTTATATTGCAACTGTAGTGGTAGTAACAAGGTCAGCCAAATGGACCTCACTGGGGCTGTTAATCTGGTCCAATCAGGGACCCCTGGCTGACAGATATAAAACAGGAGTGTCAGAGGTTCTGTTCACTCTGTGAGCTAGCTCTGAGGGAGTGGGATGTGGAAAAGACCCTCCATGTGTAAATGTGTGACTATCATTGATAGTCACAGGTGAGGTGCAGGAAGACTGGGGAATTGGCAAACGTGGTGCCACTGTTTAAGAAGGGCGGTAAGGACAAGCTAGGGAACTATAGACCAGTGAGCCTGACGTCAGTGGTGGGCTAGTTGTTGAAGGGAAGCCTGAGGGACAGACCGTACATGTATTTGGAAAGGCATGGACTGATTCGGGACAGTCAACATGGCTATGTGTGTGGGAAATCATGTCTCACAAACCTGATTGAGTTTTTTGAAGAAGTAACAAAGAGGATTGATGAGGGCAGAGCGGTAGATGTGATTTATATGGACTTCAGTAAGGCGTTCAATAAGGTTTCCCATGGGAGACTGGTTATCAAGGTTAGACCTCATTAAATACAGGGATAACTAGCCATTTGGGTACAGAACTGGCTCAAAGGTCGAAGACAGAGGGTGGTGGTGGGGGGTTGTTTTCAGACTGGAGGTCTGTGACATTGGAGTGCCACAAGGATCAGTGTTGGGTCCACTACTTTTCATCATTCATATAAACACTTTGGATGTGAGTATAAGAGGTACAGTTAGAAAGTTTGCTGATGACACCAAAATGGGAGGTGTAGTGGACAGCGAAGAAGGTTACCTCAGATTACAATAGGATCTTAGTGAGATGGGCCAATGGGCTGAGAAGTGGCAGATAGAGTTTAATTTAGATAAATGTGAGGTGCTGCATTTTGGGAAAGCAAATCTTAGCAGGACATATACACTTAATAGTAAGGCCCTAGAGAGTGTTGCTGAACAAAGAGACCTTGAAGTGCAGGTTCATAGCTCCTTGAAAGTGGAGTTGCAGGTAGAAAGGATAGTGAAGAAGGCATTTGGTATGCTTTCCTTTATTGGTCAGAGTATTGCGAGTACAGGAGTTGGGAGGTCATGTTGCAGCTGTACAGGACATTGGTTAGGCCACTGTTGGAATATTGTGTGCAATTCTGGTCTCCTTCCTATCAGAAAGATGTTGTGAAACTTGAAAGGGTTCAGCAAAGATTTACAAAGCTGTTGCCAGGGTTGAAGGATTTGAGCTATCGGGAGAGGTTGAATAAGCTTGGGGCTGATTTCCCTGGAGCGTCGGAGGTTGAGGAGTGACCTTATAGAGGTTTATAAAATCATGAGGGGCATGGATCGGGTAAATAGACAAAGTCTTTTCCCTGTGGTGGGGGAGTCCAGAACTAGAGGGCATAGGTTTAGGGTGAGAGGGGAAAGATATAAAAAATATAAAAGATATAAAAAAAGATATAACAGAGGGTGGTACGTGTATGGAATAAGCTGCTAGAGGAAGTGGTGGAGGCTGGTACAATTGCAACATTTAAGAGGCATCTGGATGGGTATATGAATAGGAAGGGTTTGGAGGGATATGGACCGGGTGCTGGCAGGTGGGACTGGATTGGGTTGGGATATCTGTTCGGCATGGATGGGTTGGACCGAAGGGTCTGTTTCCATGCTATACATCTCTATGATTTTCTGACTCTAAAGGGTGATTTGGTTTTGGAATACTGGCTTCTGTGAAGTTATTTCAGTCATCATCCTGTGATTCGATGAGTATCATGACGGCTGTGGACAGGGTAGATAGCAAGAAACTGTTCCCATTGGTGAGAGGATCAAGAACCAGAGAAAACAGATTTAAGGAAATTTGCAAATGAAACAACGGGGACATGAGGAACATCTATTTTACACACCAATGGTAAGGCTCTGCAGTGCAGGATTGAGAGACTGATGGAGGTAGGTTCAGTTGAGATTTTCAAGGAAGAATATGCAGATCTATCTGAAGAAGGTAGGCAAGATGTGCAGGGTGAGTTGACCCTTTAGTGAGGCAGCACAGACATGAAGAGCTGACTGATGCCTCTGTGCGATAACCCCATTCTGTGATTCTATGATTCTTATCTATTGACATTTTTACCTTTACTGACCCAGAATGGGTCTGAGCATCAGGCCACTGACCTGTTGGTACCAATTCTGGTCAAATTACATGACAGTACCACAGTGATCAGGGATCATGATAGGCCTAACATGGTCATTCTGGCATTGTGGCAGTCGAGGGATGGCCAGGAACTGGCTAAGTGAGTTTCAAAAATATCTTTATTTTAAGTGGAATTGTTGTGGATTGAAAGAATAGAAGCTGTGCCTTTTCCTCTGTGGTCTATTCCATTCACTCCCAAACCCCGGCCTCATCTCTTCCTCCAATGACTAATACCAACTGTGCCCCTCTGCCAGCACAAACCTTTCACAGGGAACCCTTCCCTTTTTGCCTATAGTGGCACCCAGCTCCCAGCTCAACCCCCAATCCAGCCCATCGGTTACTAGCACAGGAGCTACAGACTCGATGCGCTGAAGGATGTCTCCCTCTACTGAATGGTTGTATGAGGAAACAGTTTTAAAAAATATATATGACGTCTTCCCATTAAAAGTGTGCTGACCTTGTCTTCTACACAACATAGGAGCAGGAGTAGACCATTCATCTCTGCCATTCAGTTTGCCCATGTATCTGATCATCTCCATCAATGCCACCCTCCTATACTATCCCCATAATGGTTTATGCCATTGGTCTCCAAAAACCAATTGATTTCTGCCTTGAGCATGCTCAATGGGTCTCTCACACTGATTTCATTTAGAGCCATCATGACTATTGTTTCTATTGTTTAAATTGTCAACACACGGGTTGTTTGCTGGATTACTGAGTGATTCTCTCTCTGCTGCAGATACCACGGATGGTTTATGTCAGTGCTTGAAGAAACCATGTCAGACTCAAAAGCCACAGAAGCCATGGTGGCATGATGAATGGGAGGTCTCCCGGGAGTCGCTGAAAATGGTGGAGAAGTTGGGATCTGGGCAGTTTGGAGATGTTTGGATGGGTATGTGAAGATGCAAATTATAACTTCTTGCTTTTGATTGTTTTGAAAGATTTCATTATTCTAATAATGGCATGTCTGTCTGCACATAATTGCAAATAATAACAGCTATGCAAGGACTGAATCCAAATAATTTTGAACCAACTAAACGTACGAAGTTATCATCCTGGGTACAGCTAAGCTCCAAACTTAATATGAACCTAATTTCCTTTCCAGCACAAAATACATTGGGAAATGTAAAAGTCTTTGTGAGTCATTTATTCTCATGAATGGACTAATATGACATTAATTGTTCAGCAGTTACCCACAGCAGTCATACAGCTCTGGCCTGCTTTCAGTTCCCCAGTTCCTTTTTTCCTTTTAGGGATTCACTCTCCAATGCATCCATCATACGGTAAAATAATTAAATAGTGTCCTTAAGCTGAAGTGGTTCAGGGCTGGAGAAGATTAATGTTGCTAATTATAGTATATTCAGGAGAGATACAGAGGGGATCAAATGAGAAAGTGATATATGTGGAGAATTCGGACACAGTGTAAGCTATCGTGGGTTGTGTTAGAACGGAATTCATGTCAATTGAATTTGCAAGGAAAATTATTCAATTTTCCATGTAATAGATCACCAAATAGAGGGCAAGACCTGCAGACAGAATAATAGAGCAACTATATTGGGGCATTTTAACTAGAATTGACAGACGAGTATAAAGTGAACACACAGTCAAATGGTTTGTGGAAGAGTGGCTTTGTGTTGCAATAACATCAAAGCACATTTATACTGCTTTAATTTGAAATAGCCTTAAACCCAGGACAAATCCCAAGATATCGTTGAAATACAGACTCAACATAAAACAATAGATAAATATAGGCTGGCTTGTGCTCTGCCAAAAGAACTCATGGGTAAATCAGGTTATTGTGTGAAACATGATAAAGCCGAACAGATGAAACCACTCGATTATGATACAGATGCGTTTATAGGCACAGTAACGGATGCTTGATCTTATCACATACATCTTGTTTAACCCCTTCATTCCTCACGTGAAACTGGAAAAAGATGCATTCAATTTGCAGACGAAATAGTAGAATGAACGCTTGTCTCTACTTCAAATATTTGAGCCATGGCACTGAGATAACAGGGATATTATCCCAAATGGAAATTACTCTGCGTGAGCCCAGATCCTCAGAGTGGGTGAAAGATGAGCATGAGATATCTAGTTGTAAGCTGTGTGCCTCCAACATTCACTTGTGTTAAAATATATCTGAGGCCAACATCTCAAGAGAAAAGCATGTGACATCAATGTATTTTTCCCTTTATTGCTTTCCGTCTGTTTAACTTCTTTGGGATTGAAATTATGCTGAGAATATTAGCCAATAAGCATGCAATTGCAACTCAGTCAACCAATGTAAGAATTGCTTTGCTTTATAGATATTTTATTATCAACCTGTTCAGAGATATTATTACACTCCTCTGAAGAGGGTGGGGTTTGAATCTGGGCCTCCTAGCATAGAGGCAAGGACACTGCCATTGTGATACAGGAGTACCCACAGACCCAGCTTTACTTTACCTACTCAGTGATTTGTTCAAATCAAATAACAAAGCATTGCTTATGAACAAACAAAATATTTACAATGTTTAATCTCAAGTGCTCTCTGTTACTTTCTCTTGATGGATAGTGACAGTATTCCGGAGATGGGATATCTGGATGTTAACAATCAAAGTGAAAGGCCTGTATTAACATGACAGGAATTCTTTACTCTTTCATGGAAAGTGGGCATTGTTGGCAGCCCTGACAGCACTTGAACTGAGAGGCTCACTCAGTCTTTTCAGGAGGTAGCAGAGAGACATTGCTGTGAGTCTGGAGTCACATGTAGGCTAGATGAGGTAAGGACAGCAGATTTCCTCCCCAAAAGGATATTTAATATGGAATGGTAGAATCACCAGGATACAGTACAAATAGGTAGAAGAGTTGTGCGCTGTGATGTTTAATAATGTTCAGCGGACTACCTGAATTACAAGAGGTTAGGCAGCATCCGAGGAGCAGGAAAATCGACATTTCAGGCAAAAGCCCTTCATCAGGATTCCTGACCTGCTGTGCTTTTCCAGCACTACTCTAATCTTGATTTAAATCTCCTTACTCTGCAGTACCCACTTTCGCCTACCTGAATTACAACAGACTTTTAAAGGATTTTATTAGACTGTTTCCTGTCATTAAAATTTTACAGACCATTGGAAATCTTTTGTATGGACTGCAGTATGGTTGGAGCAGTTACTGTGCTGATTTTACCCCAGTAGTGACATAGAAACTATGAGTCCATTCAGCCCTTTGAGCTGCTCTCCTATTCAATACAATCCTGGCTGATCATTCACTCAGTCCCCTGTTCCCACTTTCTCCCCATTAGTCTTTGATCCCTTTAACCCTAAGAACTATACCTAACTCCTTCTTGAAAGCATTCAATGTTTTGACCACAACCACTTTCTGTAGCAGAGAATTTTACAGGTTCACCACTCTCTGGGTGACAGCTTAATCACACTTTAAATAATAATTTGATGTTTAGGTAGATTGCTGTTATCTGATTCGAATTTTGAGGCTATTTCACTGAAGAGGTGGCCTATGTAAGAGATGGCCTACGTCGAATTCACTTCCTTCCAAGTAAAGGTCACTGTGGTGAACTCAGTGAGGTCGATTGGCTGATGCAGGGACAGATTACTCCAGAATAACTAGAAATGGGTGTAATATGTGTCTGTAAAGAGCAATCTGCTGAACGCATGAAGTGTTCATGGTCAACTCATCACCATGTCTTCACCTAGCTGCAGCTGCAGACCTGGACATGTGCAGAGAGTATACTTAGACTGGCATTGGTAACCTATGCATGAAAGAGTATTGAAACCAGTGGCGCAGTGGTTAGCCCCTCAGCATCAGGGACCCAGGTTCGATTCCAGCCTCAGATCACTGTCTGTTGGAGTTTGGGTTTCCTCCAGGTCTGTATGGGTTTCCTCCAGGTGCTGCAGCTTCCTCCCATATTCCAAAGATGTGCAGGTCTGGTGAATTGGCCATGTTAAATTATCCCATAGTGTTCAGTGATGTGTAGTTTAGGTGCATTATTCAGGAGAAATGTAGAGTAAAGGGGAGGGGAATGGATCTGGGTGGGGTATGCTTTGGAAGGTTGGTGTAGACTGGTTAGGCTGAAGGGCCTGTTTCCACACTGTAGGGATTCTATATTTAAAAGAAAGATCCAAGTTACTGTTGAAAAGAGTGCTCAGTGCTTAGGGCAGGAAACAGGGCCAAGAAATAAACACAAAGCATTAAAACCTGCAGCAAATAATGTACCAGTCTGGTGCCTGAACACCTGCTCAGTAAGTGCTGCAGTAAAAGTGGCATTGTGTGAACTGGTTGTGGGGAAAGCAGAACATGATGTGACTATCCCCAATGGGGCATGGTAGAACATGGGAATGAAATGAAGCTAGCTTTAAACCCTCAGTTCATTTGATTTGATTTGACTTATTATTGTCACAACCGAGACACAGTGAAAAGTATGGTTTGTGTGCTATCCAGACAAATCAAACCTTACAGAAGTACGTTAGGGTAGTGGAACGGAATGCAGAATATAGTGTTACAGCTACAGAGAAGGTGCAGAGAAACATCAACTCTAATTTGTCAGAGGTCCATTTATAAGTAACTGTTCTTGAATTTGTACATGTTTTCAAACCTTTGTACCTTCTGCCTGGTGGAGGAGGGTGGAAGAGAGTATAATTGGAAGGGGAGGGGCCTTTGATGATGATGGCTGCTTTCCTGAGGCAGTGGTAAGTATAGATGGAGTTAAGGGATGGGAGGCTGGTTTGTGTGATGGACTGGGAGTTCATGACTCTCTGTAGTTCCTTGCAGTCTTGGGCAGAGCAGTTGCTGTACCAAGTTGCTGTGCACCTGGATAGGCTTTGTATGGTATATCTATACAAATTGGTAAGAATCATTGTGGATATGCTGAATTCCCTTCGCCTCCTGAGGAAGTAGAGGTGTTGGTGTGCTTTCTTGACCATAGCATCGATGTGGATGAACCAGAACAGATTGTTGGTGATATTTACTCACAGGAACTTGAAGTTCTTGAGCACCTCCACCTCAGCCGCATTGTTACAGACAGGGGTGTGCGCTCCACTCCGGTTCCTGAAGTCAATGACCAGCTCCTTCGTTTTGCTGACATTGAGGGAGCGAGTGTTGTCTTTAGAATAGAATATCCTTTATTGCCATGTGTACTCAAGTACAGGAGTACAGTGAAAAGCTTTGCAGTGTTGCCTCTTATGGTACCATCTTAGGTACAAATACCCAGATACGAACTTAGATACAAAAGAGGAATAAAAAAGAAAAGTAGTTCCATTACTTTACAGTGTTTAAAGAATATGTTAGAAACCAGATATGGCTAAAGAATTAACGTTACAGTCAGATAAAAAAAAATTTCAAATACACATGACATGGCAGTAGCTCAGTGCAGGGGCTTCCAACGCGGGCTGACTGCCCACCCCAGACCCCAGACCCCAGACCCTAGTCTAACAACTGTCCCCACTCTGCTGCAGGCCTTCCCACCTGCCCCGAGCTGATCCAGGAGCCCCTTTCCAGCCTGCATCTGGGACTGCTCCCTCCCCCACCCCACCAGCCTCCGCCCGGGACTGTACACCCCCCACCCCCACCAGCCTCCCCTCGGGACTGTACAGCCCCCCACCCACACCAGCCTCTGCCCAGGACTGTACCCCCCCACCCCTACCAGCCTCCGCCCGGGATTGTACTCCCCACCCCCACCAGCCTCCGCCCAGGACTGTACCTTCCCCCCCACCCCCACGCCCAGCAGCCTCCGCCCGGGACTGTACCCACCCACCCCCACCAGCCTCCCCTCGGGACTGTACAGCCCCCCACCCACACCAGCCTCTGCCCAGGACTGTACCCCCCCACCCCTACCAGCCTCCGCCCGGGATTGTACTCCCCACCCCCACCAGCCTCCGCCCAGGACTGTACCTTCCCCCCCACCCCCACGCCCAGCAGCCTCCACCCGGGACTGTACCTCCCCCACCAGCCTCTGCCCAGGACTGTACCCCCCCCCCCCCCCCCACACCCCCACCAGCCTCTGCCCGGGACTGTACACCCCTCACCCCCACCAGCCTCCCCTCGGGACTGTACAGCTCCCCACCCACACCAGCCTCTGCCCAGGACTGTACCCCCCCACCCCTACCAGCCTCCGCCCGGGACTGTACAGCCCCCCACCCACACCAGCCTCTGCCCAGGACTGTACCCCCCCACCCCTACCAGCCTCCGCCTGGGACTGTACCCCCCCAACACCCACCAGCCTCCGCCCGGGATTGTACTCCCCACCCCCACCAGCCTCCGCCCAGGACTGTACCTCCCCCCCCACCCCCACGCCCAGCAGCCTCCGCCCGGGACTGTACCCACCCACCAGCCTCCACCTGGGACTGTACCCCCCACCCACACCAGCCTCCGTCCGGGATTGTACTCCCACCCACCCCACACCACCAGCCTCCGCCCAGGACTGTACCAACATCCCCCACCCCCACCAGCCTCCACCTGGGACTGTAACCCCCTCCACTCCCACCAACCTCTGCCCGGGACTGTACCCCCCCACCCCTACCAGCCTCTGCCCGGGACTGTACCCCCCCAACCCCCACCAACCTCCGCCCGGGATTGTACCCCCCCCCTCCCCCACGCCCACCAGCCTCCGCCCAGGATTGTACTCCCCACCCACACCAGCCTCCGCCCAGGACTGTACCAACACCCCCCACCCCACCAGCCTCCACCCAGGACTGTAACCCCCTCCACCCCCACCAGCCTCCGCCCGGGATTGTACCAACACCCCCCACCCCACCAGCCTCCACCGGGGACTGTAACCCCCTCCACCCCCACCAGCCTCCGCCCGGGACTGTACCAACCCCCCCCACCACCAGCCTCTGCCCGGGACTGTATCTCCCCTCCACCCCCACCAGCCTCCACCTGGGACTGTACCCCCCCCCCCCCACCCCCACCAGCCTCCGCCCGGGACTGTACCATTCCCCAACCCCCACCAGCCTCTGCCCGGGATTGTACCCCCCCTCCCCCACCCCCACCAGCCTCCGCCCGGGACTGTATACCCCCCCACCCCCACCAGCCTCTGTCCGGGATTGTACTCCCTCCCCCACCCCCACCAGCCTCCGCCCGGGACTGTACACCCCCCACCCCCACCAGCCTCTGCCCAGGACTGCTTCCATACCATGCAGCCAAGCTGTCTATCTCTTTCCTGTTCTCTGTCTTGTCACCGTTTGAGATCCGACCCACTACGGTGGTGTCATCAGCAAATTTGTATGTGGAGTTGGAACTGAATTTGGCCGCACAGTCTGAGTGTATAAAGAGTAGAGTAAGAGGCTGAGTACACAGCCTTGTAGGGTACTGATGTTGAGGATTACTGTTGAGGATGTATTGTTGTCCATCCTTACTGATTGGTTCTGTTAGCTTTTATCACAAACCCATATTTTAACTGCAGATGACAGCAGATGGAACGTTCCTGATCGCAGGTGAATTAGACATCGTGAAGACAGTTTACCTACAGTACCAGAATTAGTAAAGGCACATTGTCACACTCTCTCATTGGAGAGAACAGCGGTGGTGGGTTAACCTGAAGGTCCCTGCTCCTCAGGTGAAGGGAAAGTTTGAGTTTATGACATTTGCAGCTGGTCCAGGAATTTAATCTGTGCTGTTGGTATCACTTTGTATTGCAGACCAACTGCACAGCCAACTGAGCTAATGGACTGCTTATCAGGCTAACAGCGTTCCCAAAGATAGGAATTGTATAAGCCTTAAAAAGTTGTATTTTTTATTCTGCCATGGAATTTGACAGCTCTGACTGAACCAGGATTATATCTCATCCCTGGTTGGCCTTGCGAATGAGCTATCTTCTTGAACTGCCACAGTCTCTGGAGTAGGGATTCCCACAGTTCTGTTCAGAAGAGAGATCCAGGATTGTGTATGTTTGCTGCTGTCCAAGCCTTACTGAAATGATGATTAAATCTGACACCAAAAAAAAGATGAAAATTCCCCTGCTCCCCAACAGATTTGTGGTTTTAATGTAACTTTGTACTGTCCAATAAATTAGATTTTATGACATTCATCAAATCACATGATCCGGAATGAGAAATTGTAACTTACTAAGAGCTTGTATCTGTTGTATATTCACAGAGTTTTAATTATTTTATTCTCTTTCGGCAGGTTATTATAACAACTACACCAAGGTTGCCATTAAATGTTTGAAGACTGGAACCATGTCTCCTGAGGCTTTCTTAGCAGAAGCCAATCTGATGAAGACTCTGCAACATCGCAAGCTGGTGAAACTCAACGCTGTGGTCACTGAGGAACCAATTTTAATCATCACAGAATATATGGCAAACGGTAAACTGTTCCCCTCCTGTTAACATTCTCAGTGGAATTATAGCAGCATGTACATTAAATATAGCTTACAGTCATAACTTAGAGATCCTACACTTTGCATCTTACATTTAATGGCATATTTGAAGCAACTGCACATTTTTTGTTTTATCATTATTTAGACAATTCTGTCCATTTTTTCATACTTCTACCTCCCAGGCTATTTCTGTTCTGCTTTCATGGATCCCCATGCTTTTTCGTCACCTATGGGATATAGGAATCACCAGCTGGGTTAGCATTTATCATTCCTCCCTGAAAGTTCTTTCAATCTTTTGCTAAGATCATCTGCAGAAACCGCAAGGAAATTGTATAAGTGATCACTTAAAACACTGCTCTAGTATTTATGGCACTCTTCTACAGGATCTATGGTGGGACATCAGACAATTTCCAACAAATACAACCAAGGTCCTTTGTGGCAGATATGACTCCAACCACCATAGAGCTTTCCCCTGATAGCCACTGACTCCAGTTTTGCTGGGGCTCCTTGATGCTGCACTTGGTCAAATCTAGCCCTGATGTGAAGGTTGACCACTCTCACTTGACTGAGTCAGGAGTAGTCCGTGTAGTTTTAACTTCATTCATAGGATATGAATGGCACTGGCTTGGCTGGCCTTTACTACTGCTGGACATCTCTGGCGAAGGTGGTAGTGAAATGTTCTTGGCTTGGCTTGGAGGAGAACTTGCAAGTTGTGGTTCTCCCATATATCTGCTATCCTTGTCCTTCTAGATGGATGAAATCACAGGTCTGGAAGATGCAGTCAGAGGAGCCTAGCTTAGCTGCTGAAGGACATCTTGTAGTTGGTACACAAAACTGCCACTGTTTGTTATTGGAGGAGGGAGAGAATGTTGAAGGTGCTGATTGGGGTCTCAATCAAATGGGCTACATTGCTCTAGATGGTGTTGAGCATCTTGAGGGTTGTTGGAGCTGCACCCATCCAGGCAAGTGGGGAATATTCTATCATACTCTTGACTTGTGCCTTGTGGATGGTGGACCGGCTTTGGAGAGTCAGAAGGTGAGTTACTCATCGCAGATTTGTAAGTTAGAATCCAAGGGAGTCTGTTTGGTGAAATTGGTGCTGTAACTAATTGAGAATATCGTCTAATAATGAGTACACAAGTCATTAAAATGTGTAGGGAAGTACTAATTTTAAAGATTCTAAAACATCAATCTTGAGACGAACGTGAGACCTCCCTGAAGTAACACCATTCCCATTGCTCCTTACCCTAGAGATAATATCTAGATCAACTTAGAGTCATAGAGATGTACAGCATGGAGACAGACCCTTCGGTCCATGCCGACCAGATATCCCAACTCAATCTAGTCCCACCTGCCAGCACCCGGCCCATATCCCTCCAAACCCTTCCTATTCATATACCCATCCAAATGCCTCTTAAATGCTGCAATTGTACCGCCTCCACAAAAAGTTGCCCCTTAGGTCTCTTTTATATCTTTCCCCTCTCACCCTAAACCTATGCCCTCTAGTTTTGGACTCTCCGACCCCAGGGAAAAGACTTTATCTATTTATGCTATCCATGCCCCTCATAATTTTGTAAACCTCTATAAGGTCACCCCTCAGCCTCCGACGCTCCAGGAAAAACAGCCCCAGCCTGTTCAGCCTCTCCCTGTAGCTCAAATCCTTCAACCCTGGCAACATCCTTGTAAATCTTTTCTGAACCCTTTCAAGTTTCACAACACCTTTCTGATAGGAATATTTCTGCACGCAATATTCCAACAGTGGCCTAACCAACATGACCTCCCAACTCCTGTACTCAATATTCTGACCAATAAAGGAAAACATACCAAACACCGCCTTCACTATCCTATCTACCTGCAACTCCACTTTCAAGGAACTATGAACCTGCACTTCAAGGTCTCTTTGTTCAGCAACACTCCCTGGGACCTTACCATTAAGTGTATAAGTCCTGCTAAGATTTGCTTTCCCAAAATGTAGCACTTCACATTTATCCAAATTAAACTCTATCTGCCACTTCTCAGCCCATTGGCCCATCTGATCAAGATCCTGTTGTAATCTGAGGTAACCTTCTTCGCTGTCCATTACACCTCCAATTTTGGTGTCATCTGCAAACTTACTAACTGTACCTCTTATGCTCGCATCCAAATCATTTTGGATTTGGCCAAAACAAAATCCTCTTTACAACAACTCCTGGCATTGTGAAGAGACGATCATTCTGGTTACTCTGTAAATGAATTTCCTGTGATTGGTTATTCTCACAAAAAATACGATCATAACTGCATTCAAAACCAAAGTGCAATTCTGCCAGAAATTCCTCTTGCGACAAAGGAGGAAAGCTTCGATTCTGCTTTGGAAATATTGAAGCACCGAAAATGTTTCTAACATTTAAGTAAAATAACATTGCTTTTTTGAGGATGTGAAAAACATTGAAAAGCATTTTGTCTTAATTCAATATATTTATAATATTATCATGAAGTAATTTTAAGAGGCCGTCATTATAGATATTCAATTTACATTCATTGAATATTTCACATTAGTTGGGATCAGTTCCATGAAGCTCTCACTAAACTGGATTGGATATTTTACTCATGGCCTAGCATCTCCTCCAAAACATCCATACACCATCTGTGGAAATTGGTTTAGCTCAGTTGGCTAGATTGTTGGTTTACAGAGCAGTGTGATACCAACAGCAAACGGTCAATTCCCATCACTGGTTTGAGGTTACCATGAAGGACTCTCCTTCTCAACCTCTTCCCTTGCCTGACTTATAATGGCCCTTAGGTTGCTTCTTTGACTGGTCAGCGCAACATCGAGGGCCGAAGGGCCTGTACTGTGCTGTAATGTTCTATGTTCTATGTTCTATGTTCTCTAATGAAAGAGCAGCCCCTATGGTCTGGTATGCCTAAGGTGACACAACAATACTATCCTAGTTTGCTGACAAGAGTCACAGTGATTGTTTAAGGAACAAAAGCACAAATTAGTTTGTCCTGAACTCAACTGACATTGACCCAGGAGTGTTCAGGATTATCAGTTCTGCATGTTGAGATTCCCAGAGAAAACAGGAGGCCTATCAGCAAAAAGGTAAGATTTTTAAAAATTCCTTAATGTATTTTGGAGCCAAGAGGAGTCACTTCTGGTTACTACCAGCCAGCACTCCCCAAACCTCTTACAATTGACCCCTCCCCAAACCTAGGCTCATCTTTAATTTGTGATTGATATCTGGAACTTGCCAGACTTCTAGTCCTCACTATAATACTCATAATTTCTTCAGGAAAGACCTCTGACACTTCATTTCCATGGATAAAATAAAACTCCCAGAGAAACATATTGTTTTGGAGTTTTCCTGGCTCAAACTAGAGAGTTTTTTTTATCTTCTGGACAGAAACAACTGCCAAGAGATTTTCAGTGAGGAAAAAGAAACTTAATTTTCCTCTTCAGTTTTATGACTCCACACATGGGGATTTTTTCTGTTTATTATAACAACCTCATAAAACATGGTCAATAAGCACAATGTAGACTGTGTACTTTAGAAGAGAATGTGTTCAATATACCGAGAACACTGAAAAAATGTGAAGTGTACAACAATTTGTTTATCCTATATTTTGAAGAAAAACTAATCTTGTAAAGTTGCTGCATTTCAATGCCTAGATTAAGAATTAACAGGTACTTATATTATTTTTAAATATAAGAATTAACAGGTACTTATATTATTTTTAAAGGGATGATGTATTGGGAAATATTCCAACGTTTCTGTATGTGCAATTCTAAGACTAGTTATTTCCATGTGCAGAATTAACCACCCTGTAATAATTTACATGAACCAGAACCTATGACTGCACTAGTGTGATAATTCAGATTCCAGTCCCAGGCTGGATGGTTGGTTTGTGGTGCAGAATAATGCCAACAGCCCGTGTTCAATTCCCCACCCCAGCTCAGGTTACCATAAAGGACTCTCCTTCTCAACATCTCCCCTTACCTGAGGCATGAATCCTCTTCAGTTTAAATACCACCAAGCATCTCTCTCTCTAATGAGAGGACAGCCCTATGGCCGGGAAGACTCTGGTGACTTTACTGTGCCACAGGATTGAGACTCTTCAATTGAGCAGATGATGCTGTACTTTTAAACACATCAGTGGCAAAATTCTGTTTAAGTAAACTATTTTGATTTGATTAGTTTTATAATGTATCTTAAGATGTATCACTCTCTTGGTAATAAAACCACTGAATCCTTTTTTTTAATAAATGAAAGACATAATCAACAGTAACACAAGAACAATAGAGGAGCCACTTGATATCAGGAAGTTCCACCCAGTCTGTTCTGTATATTCAGCAATTGCTTTTGATATTCACGCTGCAACCTTTATTTAATGAACACTCAGGGCATAGCAGAGAAGATCAGAAGATGTATCATTTGTATAGTTTTCTTCTGTGCAATGATCAAGAATGCTGAGCTCATTATATTTTTTTTTAAAACCTGAGAGTGTGAACATTAATGGTTCAGTTAATTTACAAATACGTTCTTCAACAACTCCAACTTAGTTTAGGGATAGGCGGTGGTGTGGTGGTACTGTCAGTGGATTTGCAATCCAAACCAACATTTCCAGTAATCGCTGTGTGATCACCCAGATCCAGAGCTGTAGTGGCTTCCAGGGAGAAACAAGATGAAAAGGTGAGGGGATTGTCGTATGAGGAGGGATTGAGCAGTTTAGGCAGATACTCTCTGTAGTTTAGAAGAATGCGAAGAGATCTAATTGATGTGTATAAGATGCTAAAGACAAAGTGGGTGTAGAGAGGATGTGGGGCAACCTAGAATTAAAGGTCATAGTTTTTAGGATAAGGGGCAGCAGATTTAAAACCAGAGCTGAGAAAAAATTGCTTCTCTCAAAGAATTGTGAATCTGTGGAGTTCACTACCCCAGAGTGTGGTGGATGCTCAGTGAGACACTGAGTAAATTTAAGGAGGTGATAGACAGATGTTTAATTACTAATAGATTGAAAGGTTATGGAGATTGAGCAGGAAAGTGCAGTTGAAGCTGTGATGAGATAAATCGTGATCATGTTGAATGACAGAATAGGCTCGAGGGGCCGAATGGCCTACTCTTGTTCCTAGTTCTTATGTTCCTGAAGGGGCCACCAATGTGCATTGCCTTGTGTAGAACTTCCCACTGACTAGAAGCCAAGGCTAATGTTCTGGAGATGGGTGCAAATCCCATTATGGCAGATGGTGAAATTTAAATTCAATAAAAATATTGAATTAAAAGCTGGTCTAATTGTCACCATGCAACCATTGTTCATTGCCATAAAAACACATCTAGTTCACTAATGTTCTTTAGGAAAGAAATCTGCCATGCTTACTGGTCTAGACTATATGGGACTCCAAACCCACCTCAAAATGGTTGACTCTTAACTGCCTGACAGGCAATAAGTGCTAGCCTAGCCAGTGATGCCGTGATCCCAGGAACGCATAAAAAAGATGCTCTTTTAAAATACACACTTTATCAAAAATAATGTCACTAGTGTTATGATCCCAGCTGATGTGATTTCTGGGCAAATCAGAACCCAAACAGGAACCTTGTTTGATAGGGCATATTTTAATTTGTTTTAGTTTTAACAAGGTTTCATTGAAATATAATCCTGCAATGCTGCAGATTTTACTTGAGCAATTGGGCAGCACGGTGGCACAGTGCCAGAGACCCGGGTTCAATTCCTGCCTCAGGCAACTGTCTGTGTGGAGCTTGCACATTCGCCCCGTGTCTGCGTGGGTTTCCTCTGGGTGCTCCGGTTTCCTCCCACAGTCCAAAACTGTGCAGGTCAGGTGAATTGGCCATGCTAAATTGCCCGTAGTGTTAGGTAAGGGGCAAATGTAGGGGAATGGGTCTGGGTGGGTTGCTCTACAGAGGGTTGGTGTGGGCTTGTTGGGCCAAAGGGCTTGTTTCCACACTGTAAGTAATCTAATCAATAAAACAGAAGTTTATCATCAAAAGAAATGAAGATTAAATAGAATGGACAAAACCATCTACATATAATATATTTCAAAGATTTCTAAAGACAGTAAAAGTATAAGAACTAGGAGCAGGAGTAGGCCATTCGGCCCTTCGAGCCTGCTCCACCACTAAATACGATCATGGTTAATCTTTTTGTGGCCTCAGCTCCACCGACCCGGGGTGGGACAGTGGCTCAGTGGTTAGCACTGCTGCCTCACAGCACCAGGGTCCCAGGTTCAATTGCAGCCTCGGGTGACTGTCTGTGTGGAGTTTGCACATTCTCCCCGTGTGTGCAGGGCAGATAAATTGGCCATGCTAAATTGCCCATAGTGTTAGGTGCATTAGTCTGAGGGGAAATAGGTCCGGATGGGTTACTCTTCGGAGGGTCCGTGTTGACTTGTTGGACTGAAGGGCCTGTTTCCACATTGTAGGGAATCTAATCTAATCTAATCTACCCGCCTTCTTATCATAACCCTTAATTCCTTCATTGTTCAAAGAAAATCTATCTTAACTTTCAAAACATTTACTAAAATAGCATCAATAACTTCCCTGGGCAGGGAATTCCACAGATTCACAACCCTCTGGGTGAAGAAGTTCCTTCTCAATTAAGTTCTAAATCTGCTCTCCTTAATCTTGAGGCTATGCCCTCTTGTCCTAATTTCACCCACCAGTGGAAACATCCTCTCTACTTCTATCTTATCTATTCCCTTCATAATTTTACATGTTTCCATAAGATCCCCCCTCATTCTTCTAAATTCCTATCAATGTAATCCCAATCTTCTCAGTCCTTCCTCATAAAACCAACCCCCTCAACTCCGGAATCAACCTAGTGAACCTCCTCTGCACCCCGTCCAGTGCCAGTACATTCTTTCTCAAGTAAGGAGACCCAAACTGCACACAGTACTCCAGGTGTGGCCTCTCCAACATCTTGTACAGCTGTAACATAACCTCCTTGCTTTTAAACTCAACCCCTTTAGCAATGAAGGATAAAATTCCATTTGCCTTCCTAATTACCTGTTGTACCTGCAGACCAACCTTCTGTGATTCATGCACAAGGACACCCAGGTCCCTCTGCACAGCAGCATGCTGCAACGTTTTACCATTCAAGTCATAGTCCTTTATACTGTTAGTCCTACCAAAATGGATAATTTAGTATTTATAAACATTCTATTCCATCTGTCACTCAACGTATCTATGTTCCTCTGCAAAATTTCACAGTTCTCTGCACATTTTGCTCTGCCACTCATCTTAGTGTCATCTGCAAACTTTGACACCCTATACATGGTCCCCAACTCCAAATCATGGATATAGAATACTACAGTGTGGAAACAGGCCATTCAGCCCATCAAGTCCACACCAACCCTCCGAAGAGTAACCCACCCAAACCCATTCCCCTACATTTACCCCTGACTAATACATCTAACCTTTACACCTCTGAACAGTATGGGCAACTTACCATGACCAATTCACCATAACTTGCACATTTTTGGACTGTGGGAGGCAACTGGAGGAAACCCATACAAACATGGGGAGAATGTGCAAACTCCACACTGACAGTCACCTTAGGTGGGAATCGAATCCGGGTCCCTAGCACTGTGAGGCAGCTGTGCTAACCACTGAGCCACTGTGCCACATCATCTGTGTGAATTGTGAATAATTGTGGTCCCAACCCTAATCCCTGAGGCACACCACAGTATAATCTCAGTGCTCTCAAAAAACTCCTTTAGAAATTGAAAATAAACAAAATAAATTTTGCATAGTACCAAAAACACACCCAGCACTGTATACATAACATCACTTGTACAATACTCACACCAGAATCCCCGATCTAAAACCTCCATAGGTTTAATTCACTTGTGACCTCAACTTTCAAATTAGAACTGCAAGTAGTTTCATCCTGGAGTTATCACACACATGCTTAAGTATACACAGCTTTAAGTAATCTCTTCAGGGTTTTATCCCAACATGTCCACTCTGAGACTAAAACTAACCCTTCACTCGCAGATCACTTAGTTCACTATATATCCTTCCCTTTTCAGGAGCACTGGTTTACACAGCCATCCTATTACAAGGATTTTATAAGATTGCTCGAAATCAAAGTAAAACTTCAAATGAATTTCTCTCTGAGGTATGAGTGTTTCCCTTAAGCTTAAAATACAAGTTCCAGAGTTCTGTAAGAAACCTTAAGGCCCCATTATTTATCTTGTTGGGTCACAAAATAATCTAAAATAAACAGAAGTCCATTAGTGTGCACACAAACCCATTCACCCTAAAGCCAGGTCTCAAAACTGCTTTAAAATAAATCACCATGGTTATAGAAATACTTAAAAGTTAAAGATTCGGAAAACACACTGGTTACAAACTCAAAGCTCAGAAACACAAACATACAATACATAACTTTTAAAAACATAGGGTTAGGGTTATAGATTTTTAATTTCCACAGTTTACTTTGTATTAATTTATTTGTTTAAAGGTTGTAAAACATCTAGCGATATCAACTCTTAGTATAGGAATCAATGGCTATATGATCTAATCTCCTGAATTGTAAATTGTGTAACACTTACGTTGAGCAGGATTCATAGACAAAACTTTTCAGAAGGTAAGAATATTTATTTTATGAAGGTATATTGAAGAAAAGGGAAAGCAAATTCCTTGCTTTCTGTTTGAAAAAAAAAACTTATTAATTCATTTTGGTGATGCAACCTAATTACAAAATCTCAAACGTTTATCAAGTAGAATATGTGTCACACAACAGTAAAGTTCTCAGATCTATTTGTTACGTTAACCCACTACGGAGCAATACAGATCAGTCAGTATCACACCCCAGTATAGCTCCCCGTGTCTGCGTGGGGTTCCTCTGGGTGCTCCAGTTTCCTCCCACAGTCCAAAAATGTGCAGGTTAAAGTGAATTGGCCATGCTAAATTGCCCATAGTGTTAGGTGAAGGGGTAAATGTAGGGGAATGAGTCTGGGTGGGTTGCACTTCGGTGGGTCGGTGTGGACTTGTTGGGTCGAAGGGCCTGTTTCCACACTGTGAGTAATCTAATCTAATCAAAGACGTATCCCTCCACTAACCCTACAAGACTACTTTCCTCCACCAACCCTACAAAGAACAAAGAAAATTTACAGCCCAGGAACAGGCCCTTCGGCCCTTCGGCCCATCCAAATCTACTGTCTAATCCTGTCGCCCAATTCCGAAGGATCTGTAACCCTCTGCTCCCCACCAACTCATGCATCTGTCCAGACGCATCTTAAATGAATCTACCGTGCCTGCCTCTACCACCTCTGCTGGCAACGCGTTCCAGGCACCTACCACCCTCTGTGTAAAGTACTTGCTGCATGTATCCCCCTTAAACTTTTCATCTCTCACCTTGAACACGTGACCTCTCATTATTGAATCCCCCACCCTGGGAAAAAGCTTGTCTCTATCCACCCTGTCTATACCCTTCATAATTTTGTAAACCTCAATCAGGTCCCCCCTCAATCTCCTTTTTTCTAGTGAAAACAAGCCTAACCTACTCAACGTCTCTTCATAGCTAGCACCTTCCATACCAGGTAATGTCGTTGTAAAACTTCTCTGCACCCTCTCCAAAGCGTCCACATTCTATTGGTAATGTGGTGACCAGAACTGTGCACAATATTCGAAATGCGGCCGAACCAATGTCTTGTACAATTTTGAGATGACCTGCCAGCTCTTATATTCAATACCCCATCCAATGAAGGCAAGCATACCATATGCCTCCTTGACAACTCTGTCCACCTGTGCAACCACCTTCAGGGTACAATGGACCTGAACTCCCAGATCTCCCTGCCCATCAACTTTTCACAATGTTTTTCCCAAGACTGTGTTCCTCCACTAACCCTACAAGAACTGTGTTCCTCCACTAACCCTGTAAGACAGTATTCCTCCACTAGACAATAAACAGTAGACAATAGGTGCAGGAGTAGGCCATTCTGCCCTTCCAGCCTGCACCACCATTCAATATGATCATGGCTGATCATCCCGAATCAGTATTCTGTTCCTGCCTTATCTCCATAACCCTTGATTCCACTATCCTTGAGAGCTCTATCCAACTCTTTCTCAAATGAATCCAGAGACTGGGCCTCCACTGCCCTCTGGGGCACAGCATTCCACACAGCCACCACTCTCTGGGGAAGACGTTTCTCCTCATTTCTGTCCAAAATGGTCTACCCTGTCTAGCCCTGCAAGACTGTGTTTCTCCACTAACCCTACAAGAACTATTTTCCTCCACTAACTCTATAAGAACTATGTTCCTTCACTAACGCTACAAGAATTGAGTTCCTCCACTAGCCCTGCAAGACTGTGTTCCTCCACTAAACCGACAAAACTGTGTTCCTCCACTAACCCTAAAAATATTGTGTCCCTCCACAAACCCTGCAAGAAATGTGTCCCTCCAATAACTCTACAAGAAATATGTTCCTCCACTAACCCTACAAGACAGTGTTCATCCACTAACCCAACAAGTACTGAGTTCCTCCACTAATCTTACAAGACTGTGTTCCTCCACTTACCCTGCAAGACTGTGTTCCTCCACTATCCCTGCAAGACTGTGTTCATCCACTAACCCAACAAGTACTGAGTTCCTCCACTAAACCTACAAGAACTGTGTTCCTCCACTAACCCTGCAAAAATGGTGTTCCTCCACGAGCCCTACTAGACTGTGTTACTCCACTAATCTTACAAGACTGTGTTCCTCCACTTAACCTGCAAGATTGTGTTCCTCCACTATCCCTGCAAGACTGTGTTCATCCACTAACCCAACAAGTACTGAGTTCCTCCACTAATCTTACAAGACTGTGCTCCTCCACTATCCCTGCAAGACTGTGTTCCTCCACAAAACCTACAAGAACTGTGTTCCTCCACTAACCCTGCAAAAATGGTGTTACTCCACGAGCCCTACTAGACTGTGTTCTTCCACTAACTCTACAAGACTGTGTTCCTCCACTATCCCTACAAGAACGGTGTTGCACCACTAACTCTACAAGAAGTATGTTCCTCCACTAACCCAACAAGTACTGAGTTCCTCCACTAATCTTACAAGACTGTGTTCCTCCACTAACCCTGCAAAAATGGATTTCCTCCACGAGCCCTACAAGACTGTGTTCCTCCACCATCCCTACAAGAACTGTGTTCCTCCACTAATCTTACAAGACTGTGTTCCTCCACTTACCCTGCAAGACTGTGTTCCTCCACTATCCCTGCAAGACTGTGTTCCTCCACTAAACCTACAAGAACTGTGTTCCTCCACTAACCCTGCAAAAACGGTGTTCCTCCACGAGCCCTACTAGACTGTGTTCCTCCACTAACCCTACAAGACTGTGGTCCTCCACTATCCCTGTAAGACAGTGTTCCTCCACTATCCCTGTAAGACAATGTTCATCCACTAACCCAACAAGTACTGAGTTCCTCCACCAATGTTACAAGACTGTGTTCCTCCACTTACCCTGCAAGACTGTGTTCCTCCACTATCCCTGCAAGACTGTGTTCATCCACTAACCCAACAAGTACTGAGTTCCTCCACTAATCTTACAAGACTGTGTTCCTCCACTTACCCTGCAAGACTGAGTTCCTCCACTATCCCTGCAAGACTGTGTTCCTCCACTAACCCAACAAGTACTGAGTTCCTCCACTAATCTTACAAGACTGTGTTCCTCCACTTACCCTGCAAGACTGTGTTCCTCCACTATCCCTGCAAGACTGTGTTCATCCACTAACCCAACAAGTACTGAGTTCCTCCACTAATCTTACAAGACTGTGTTCCTCCACTTACCCTGCAAGACTGAGTTCCTCCACTATCCCTGCAAGACTGTGTTCCTCCACTAAACCTACAAGAACTGTGTTCCTCCACTAACCCCGCAAAATTGGTGTTCCTCCACGAGCCCTACTAGACTGTGTTCCTCCACTAACCCTACAAGACTGTGTTCCTCCACTATCCCTGCAAGACTGTGTTCCTCCACTAACCCAACAAGTACTGAGTTCCTCCACTAATCTTACAAGACTGTGTTCCTCCACTTACCCTGCAAGACTATGTTCCTCCACTATCCCTGCAAGACAGTGTTCATCCACTAACCCAACAAGTACTGAGTTCCTCCACTAATCTTACAAGACTGTGTTCCTCCACTTACCCTGCAAGTCTGTGTTCCTCCACTATCCCTGCAAGACTGTGTTCCTCCACTAAACCTACAAGAACTGTGTTCCTCCACTAACCCTGCAAAAATGGTGTTCCTCCACGAGCCCTACTAGACTGTGTTCCTCCACTATCCCTACAAGACTGTGTTTCTCCACTAATCCTACAAGACTGTGTTCCTCCACTATCCCTACAAGAACGGTGTTGCACCACTAACTCTACAAGAAGTATGTTCCTCCACTAACCCTGCAAGACTGTGTTCTTCCACTAACCTTACAAGTACTGAGTTCCTCCACTACCCCTAAAAGACTGTGTTCATCCAGTAACCCTACAAGACTGTGTTCCTCCACTAACCTTACAAGACTATGGTCCTCCACTAACCCTACAAGAACAGTGTTCCTCCACGAGCCCTATAAGAACTGTGTTCCTCCACTAATTCTACAAGAACTGAGTTACACCACAAACCCTACAAGAACTGTGTTCCTCCAGTAACCCTACAAGGCTGTGTTCCTCCACTTACCCTACAAGGCTGTGTTCCTCCACTAACCTTACAAGACAGTGTTCCTCCACTAACCCTACAAGAACTGTGTCCCTCCACAAACCCTACCAGAACTGTGTTCCTCCACGAACCCTTCAAGAACAGTGTTCCTCCACTAACCCGACAAGACTGTGTTCCTCCACTAACCCGACAAGACTGTGTTCCTGCAATTACACAACAAGAACTGTGTTCTACCATTAGCCCTGCAGGACTGTGTTCCTCCACAACCCTACAAGAACTGTGTCCATCCACAAATCCTACAAGAACTGTATCCCTCCACAAACCCTACAAGAACTGTGTCCCTCTAAACGCCCTACAAGACCGTGTCCCTCCACTAACCCCACAAGTCTGTGTTCATCCACTAACCCTACAAGAACTGTGTTCCTTCACTAGCGCTACAAGACTGTGTTCCTCCACTAACCCTACAAGAACAGTGTTCCTCCACTAACCCTACAAGACTGTGTTCCTCCACTAATTGTATATGAACTGTGTTCCTCCACGAACCCTACAAGACAGTGTTCTTCCAATCGACCAACAAAAACAGTGTACCACGAGCCCTGCAAGACTGTGTTCGTCCACTAACTGTATAAGAACTGTATCCCTCCACAATCCCTACAAGAACCGTGTCCCTCCACTAGCCCTGCAAGACTGTGTTCCTCCATGAACCCTACAAGAACTATGTTCCTCCACTAATCTTATAAGGACTATGTCCCTCCACCAAACCTTCAGGACTGTGTTCCTCCACTAACCCTACAGGAACTATGTTCCTCCACTAACCCTACAAGACTGTCTTCCTCCACTAACTCTACAAGACTGTGTCCCTCCACAAACCCTACAAGAACTGTGATCCTCCACTAACTCTACAAGAACTGTATCCCTCCACAAACCCTACAAAAAGTGTGTTCCTCCACTAGCTCTGCAAGACTGTGTTCCTCCACTAACCCTGCAAGACTGTGTTCTTCCACTAACCCTACAAGAACTGTGTTCCTCCACTATCCTGACAGGAAATGTGTTCCTCCAATAACCCTACAAGACTGTGTTCATCCAGTAACCCGACATGACTGTGTTCCTCCACTAACCCTACAAGAACTGTGTTCCTCCACTAGCCCTACAAGACTGTGTTCATCCAGTAACCCTACAAGACTGTGTTCCTCCACAAACCCTTCAAGAACAGTGTTCCTCCAGTAGACCTGCAAGACTATGTTCCTCCACTCACCCGACAAGACTGTGTTCCTCCACTAACCCTTCAGGACTGTTTTCCTACAATCACAAACAAGAACTGTGTCCCTCCACTACCTCTTCAGGACTATGTTCCTCCAATCGCACAACTAGAACTGTGTTCTACCAGTAGCCCTGCAGGACTGTGTTCCTCCACAACCCTTCAAGAACTGTGTTCCTCCACTAACCCTACAAGAACTGTGTCCATCCACTAACCCAACAAGTACTGAGTTCCTCCACTAACCCTGCAAGACTGTGTTCTTCCATGCACCCAAAAGACTATGTTCCTCCGCTAACCCTACAAGAACTGTATCCCTCCACTAACCCTACAAGAACTGTGTCCCTCCAAAAGCCCTACAAGACTGTGTTCCTCCACTAACCCTACAAGAACTGTGTCCCTCCACAAACCCTACAAGATTGTGTTCATCCGCTAACCCTACAAGAACTATGTCCCTCCACAAACCCTACAAGACCATGTTCTTCCACTCGCCCTTCAAGACTGTGTTCCTCCACTAACCCTACAAGAACTGTGTTCCTCCACTAGCCCTACAAGACTGTGTTCCTCCACTAACCTTACAAGACTATGGTCCTCCACTAACCCTACAAGAACAGTGTTCCTCCACGAGCCCTATAAGACTGTGTTCCTCCACGAACCCTACAAGAACTGAGTTCCACCACAAACCCTACAAGAACTGTGTTCCTCCACTAACCTTACAAGACTGTGTTCCTTCACTAGCCCTACAAGAGTGTTATTCTCCACTAACCCTACAAGAACTGTGTTCCTCCACTAACCCTACAAGAACTGTGTCCCTCCACAAACCCTACCAGAACTGTGTTCCTCCACGAACCCTTCAAGAACAGTGTTCATCCACTAGCCCTACAAGACTGTGTTCCTCCACAAACCCTTCAAGAACAGTGTTCCTCCAGTAGACCTGCAAGACTATGTTCCTCCACTCACCCGACAAGACTGTGTTCCTCCACTAACCCTTCAGGACTGTTTTCCTGCAATCACAAACAAGAACTGTGTTCCTTCACTACCTCTTCAGGACTATGTTCCTCCAATCGCACAACTAGAACTGTGTTCTACCAGTAGCCCTGCAGGACTGTGTTCCTCCACAATCCTTCAAGAACTGTGTTCCTCCACTAACCCTACAAGAACTGTGTCCATCCACAAACCCTACAAGAACTGTGTCCCTCCACTACCTCTTCAGGACTATGTTCCTCCAATCGCCCAACTAGAACTGTGTTCTACCATTAGCCCTACAAGACTGTGTTCCTCCGCTGACCCTACAATAACTGTGTTCATCCACTAACCCAACAAGTACTGAGTTCCTCCACTAACCCTGCAAGACTGTGTTCTTCCATGCACCCAAAAGACTGTGTTCCTCCGCTAACCCTACAAGAACTGTATCCCTCACTAACCCTACAAGAACTGTGTCCCTCCAAAAGCCCTACAAGACTGTGTTCCTCCACTAACCCTACAAGAACTGTGTCCCTCCACAAACCCTACAAGACTGTGTTCATCCACTAACCCTACAAGAACTATGTCCCTCCACAAACCCTACAAGACCATGTTCTTCCACTCGCCCTTCAAGACTGTGTTCCTCCACTAACCCTACAAGAACTGTGTTCATCCACTAACCCAAAAGACTGAGTTCCTCCACTAACCCTACAAAACTGTCTTCCTCCACTTACCGTACAAGACTGTGTTCCTCCACTAACCCTACAAGAACTGTGTTCTTCCACTAGCCCTGCAAGACTATGTTCCTCCACTAACTCTACAAAAGTGTGCTTCTCCACTGTCCCTACAAGACTGTATTCCTCCACTAACCTTACAACAACTGTGTTCCTCCACTAACCCTGCAAGACTGTGTTCCTCCACTAAGCCTACAGGAACTATGTTCCTCCACTAATCATTTCGGACTGTGTTACTCCACTAACCCTACAAGAACTGTGTTCATCCACTAACCCTACAAGACTGTGTTCCTCCACTCACCTTACAAGACTGTGTTCCTCCACTAACCCTACAAGAACAGTGTCCCTCCACTAACCCGACAAGAACTGTGTTCCTCCACTATCCTGACAGGAAATGTGTTCCTCCACTAACCCTACAAGACTGTGTTCCTCCACTAACCCGACAAGAACTGTGTTCCTCCACTATCCTGACAGGAAATGTGTTCCTCCACTAACCCTACAAGACTGTGTACCTCCACTAACCCTACAAGACCTCTGTCCCTCCACTAGCCCTGAATGACTGTGTTCCTTCACTAACCCTGCAAGAACTGCGTCCCTCCGCTAAACCTACAAGACTGTGTTCCTCCACTAACCTTTCAGGACTGTGTTCCTCCACTAACCCTAAAAGAACTGTGTTCCTCCACTAACTCTTCAAGAACTGTATCCCTCCACAATCCCTATAGGAACTGTGTCCCTTCACTAGCCCTGCAAGGCTGTGTTCCTCCACGAACCCTACAAGAACTATGTCCCTCCACCAACCCTTCAGGACTGTGTTCCTCCACTTACCCTACAAGACTATGTTCCTCCACTAACACTACAGGACTGTGTTCCTCCACTAACCCTACAAGAACTGTGTCCCTCCACAAACCCTACAAGAACTGTATCCCTCCACAAACCCTACAAGAACTGTGTCCCTCCACTAGCCCTGCAAGACTATGTTCTTCCACTAACCCTACAAGACTGTGTAACTCCACTTACCCTACAAGACCATGTTCCTCCACTAGCCCTTCAAGACTGTGTTCCTCCACTAACCCTACAAGAACTGTATCCCTCCACAAACCCTACAAGAACTGTGTCCCTCCACTCGCTCTACAAGACTGTGTTCCCCCACTAATCCTACAAGAACTGTGTTCCTCCACTATCCCGACAGGAAATGTGTTCCTCCACTAACCCTATAAGAACTGTGTTCCTCCACTAACTCTACAAGAACTGTGTCCATCCACAAACCCTACAAGACTGTGTTCTTCCACTAACCCTACAGGAACTATGTTCCTCCACTTACCCTACAACACTGTCTTCCTCCACTAACTCTACAGGACTGTGTTCCTCCACTAACCCGACAAGAACTGTGTCCCTCCACAAATCCTACAAGAACTGTATCCCTCCATAGACCCTACAAGAACTGTATCCCTCCACTAACCTTACAAGACTGTGTTCCTTTAAGGGCCCTGCAAGATTATATTCCTCCACTAACCCTGCAAGAACTATGTTCCTCTATTAATCGTTTATGACTGTGTTCCTCCACGAACCCTACGCGAACTATGTTCCTCCACTAGCCCTACAAGAACGGTGTTCCTCCACTAACCCTGCAAGACTGTATTCCTCCACTAACCCGATAAGAACTGTATCCCTCCACAAACCCTACATGAACAGTATCCCTCCACTAACCCTACAAGACTGTGTCCCTCTACTTACCCTACAAGAACTATGTTCCACCACTAATCATTTAGGACTGTGTACTATCCCTGAAAGACTGTGTTCCTTCACTAACCCTTCAAGAACTGTGTTCCTCCATTAACCCTACAAGACCATGTTTTTCCACTGGCCCTTCAAGACTGTGTTCCTCCACTAACCCTACAAGAACTGTGTTCATCCACTAACCCAAAAGACTGAGTTCCTCCACTAACCCTACAAAACTGTCTTCCTCCACTTACCGTACAAGACTGTGTTCCTCCACTAACCCGACAAGAACTGTGTTCCTCCACTATCCTGACAGGAAATGTGTTCCTCCACTAACCCTACAAGACTGTGTTCCTCCACTAACCCGACAAGAACGGTGTCCCTCCACAAACCCTACATGAACAGTATCCCTCCATGAGCTCTACAAGACTGTATTCCTCCACTAACTCTACAAGACTGTGTTCCTCCACTTACCCTACAAGACTGTGTCCCTCCACTAGCCCTACAAGACTGTGTTCCTCCACTAACCTTTCAGGACTGTGTTCCTCCACTAACCCTAAAAGAACTGTGTTCCTCCACTAACTCTTCAAGAACTGTATCCCTCCACAATCCCTATAGGAACTGTGTCCCTCCACTAGCCCTGCAAGACTGTGTTCCTCCACGAACCCTACAAGAACTATGTCCCTCCACTAATCCTACAAGAACTATGTCCCTCCACCAACCCTTCAGGACTGTGTTCCTCCACTTACCCTACAAGACTATGTTCCTCCACTAACACTACAGGACTGTGTTCCTCCACTAACTCTACAAGAACTGTGTCCCTCCACAAACCCTACAAGAACTGTATCCCTCCACAAACCCTATAAGAACTGTGTCCCTCCACTAGCCCTGCAAGACTATGTTCTTCCACTAACCCTACAAGACTGTGTTACTCCACTTACCCTACAAGACTATGTTCCTCCACTAGCCCTTCAAGACTGTGTTCCTCCACTAACCCTACAAGAACTGTATCCCTCCACAAACCCTACAAGAACTGTGTCCCTCCACTCGCTCTACAAGACTGTGTTCCCCCACTAATTCTACAAGAACTGTGTTCCTCCACTATCCCGACAGGAAATGTGTTCCTCCACTAACCCTATAAGAACTGTGTTCCTCCACTAACTCTACAAGAACTGTGTCCATCCACAAACCCTACAAGACTGTGTTCCTCCACTAACCCTACAGGAACTATGTTCCTCCACTTACCCTACAAGACTGTCTTCCTCCACTAACTCTACAGGACTGTGTTCCTCCACTAACCCGACAAGAACTGTGTCCCTCCACAAATCCTACAAGAACTGTATCCCTCCATAGACCCTACAAGAACTGTATCCCTCCACTAACCTTACAAGACTGTGTTCCTTTACTAGCCCTGCAAGATTATATTCCTCCACTAACCCTACAAGAACTATGTTCCTCTATTAATCGTTTACGACTGTGTTCCTCCACGAACCCTACGCGAACTATGTTCCTCCACTAGCCCTACAAGAACGGTGTTCCTCCACTAACCCTGCAAGACTGTATTCCTCCACTAACCCGATAAGAACTGTATCCCTCCACAAACCCTACATGAACAGTATCCCTCCACTAACCCTACAAGACTGTGTCCCTCTACTTACCCTACAAGAACTATGTTCCTCCACTAATCGTTTAGGACTGTGTACTATTCCTGAAAGACTGTGTTCCTTCACTAACCCTTCAAGAACTGTGTTCCTCCATTAATCCTACAAGAACTGTATCCCTCCACAAACCCTACAAGAACTGTGTCCCTCCACTAGCTCTACAAGACTGTGTCCCTCCACTAGCCCTGCAAGTCTGTGTTCCTCCACTAAACCTACAAGAACTGCATCCCTCCACAAACCCTACAAGAACTGTGTCCCTCCACTAGCCCTGCAAGACTGTTTTCCTTCACGAATCCTACAAGAACTATGTCCCTCTACCAACCCTTCAGGACTGTAGAACATAGAAATTTGAAAAATACAGCGCAGTACAGGCCCTTTGGCCCTCGATGTTGTGCCGATCCAAGCCCACCTAACCTACACTAGCCCACTATCCTCCATATGCCTATCCAATGCCCGTTTAAATGCCCATAAAGAGGGAGTGTCCACCACTGCTACTGGCAGGGCATTCCATGAACTCACAACTTGTTGAGTAAAGAACCTACCCCTAACATCTGTCCTATACCTACCCCCTCTTAATATAAAGCTATGCCCCCTTGTAATAGCTGACTCCATACGTGGAAATAGATTCTCACTGTCGACCCTATCTAAACCCCTAATCATCTTGTACACCTCTATCAAGTCACCCCTAAACCTTCTTTTCTCCAATGAAAACAACCCCAAGTGCCTCAGCCTTTCCTCATACGATCTTCCTACCATACCAGGCAACATCCTGGTAAACCTCCTCTGCACCCATTCCAGTGCCTCCACATCCTTCCTATAGTATGGCGACCAAAACTGAACACAATACTCCAGATGCGGCCGCACCAGAGTCTTATACAACTGCAACATGACCTCAGGACTCCGGAACTCAATTCCTCTACCAATAAAAGCCAGTACGCCATATGCATTCTTCACCGCACTATTTACCTGGGTGGCAACTTTCAGAGATCTGTGTACATGGACACCAAGATCCCTCTGCTCATCCACACTACCAAGTATCTGACCATTAGCCCAGTACCCCATCTTTTTGTTACTCTTACCAAAGTGAATCACCTCACACTTAGCTACATTGAACTCCATTTGCCACCTTTCTGCCCAGCTCTGCAACTTATCTATATCCCGCTGTAACCTGACACATCCTTCCTCACTGTCAACAACTCCACCGACTTTCGTATCATCCGCAAACTTGCTCACCCAACCTTCTCGCCCCTCCTCCAGGTCATTTATAAAAATGACAAACAGCAATGGTCCCAAAACAGATCCTTGCGGAACACCGCTAGTAACTGCACTCCAAGATGAACCTTTACCATCAACTACTACCCTCTGTCTTCTTCCAGCCAGCCAATTCCTAATCCAAACCTCCAACTCACCCTCAATGCCATACCTCCGTATTTTTTGCAGTAGCCTACCATGGGGAACCTTGTCAAACGCCTTACTAAAATCCATATACACCACATCTACCGCTTTATCCTCGTCTGCCTCCTTAGTCACCTTCTCAAAGAATTCAATAAGGTTTGTGAGGCACGACCTGCCCTTCACAAAACCATGCTGACTATCCTTGATCACATTATTCCTATCCAGATGTTCATAAATCCGATCCCTTACAATTCTCTCTAAGACTTTGCCCACAACAGAAGTGAGACTCACCGGCCTATAGTTACTAGGGTTATCCCTACTCCCCTTCTTGAACAAGGGAACCACATTTGCTATCCTCCAGTCTTCTGGCACTATTCCTGTAGACAATGAGGACATAAAAATCAAGGCCAATGGCTCTGCAATCTCCTCCCTTGCTTCCCAGAGAATCCTAGGATAAATGCCATCAGGCCCAGGGGACTTATCTATTTTCACCCTTTCCAGAATTTCCAACACCTCTTCCCTACATACCTCAAAGCCATCCATTCTACTTAATTGTGACTCAGTATTCACATCGGCAACAATGTCCTGTTCCTGAGTGAAGACTGACGAAAAGTCCCCCACAACAACCACCCTATTACTTTCACTCTTCTCCTGAATCATCCGCGCAATCCTTTCTTCTACATCTCTAGGACTATTAGAAGGCCTGTAGAAAACTCCTAACAGGGTGACCTCACCTTTCCTATTCCTAACCTCAGCCCAAACTACCTCAGATGGCGAGTCTTCATCCATCGTCCTTTCCACTGCTGTAATACTATCTTTGACAAGCAATGCCACACCTCCCCCTCTTTTACCCCCACCTCTGACCCTACTAAAACATTTAAACCCTGGAACCTGCAACAACCAATCCTGTCCCTGTTCTACCCATGTCTCCGTAATAGCCACAACATCGAAATCCCAGGTACCAACCCACGCTGCAAGTTCACCGACCTTATTTCGTATACTTCTTGCATTGAAGTATACACACTTCAAGCCACTTTCCTGTTACAGGCACCCTCCTTTGAGATTGATGCCATGTTCCTAACCTCCCTACACTCCACTGTGTTCCTCCACTAACCCTACAAGAACTATGTTCCTCCACTTACCCTACAAGACAGTGTTCCTCCACTAACTCTACAGGACTGTATCCCTCCACAAACCCTACAAGAACTGTATCCCTCCACTAGCTCTGCAAGTTTGTATTGCTTCACTAGCCCTACAAGACAATATTCCTACACTAGCCCTGCAAGACTGTGTTCCTCCACTAATCCTGCAAGAACTATGTCTCTCCACTAACCTTAAGGACTCTGTTCCTCCACGAACCCTACAAGAACTGTGTTCCTCCACTAACCCTACAAGAACTGTATCCCTCCACAAACCAGACAAGAACTGTGTCCCTCCACTAGCTCTACAAGACAATATTCCTACACTAGCCCTGCAAGACTGTGTTCCTCCATGAACCCTACAAGAACTGTGTTCCTCCACTAATCCTACAAGAACTATGTCTCTCCACCAACCCTTAAGGACTCTGTTCCTCCACTAACCCTACAAGAACTATGTTCCTCCACGAACCCTACAAGAACTGTGTTCCTCCACTAACCCAACAAGAACTGTATCCCTCCACAAACCTTACATGAACTGTATCCCTCCACTAGCTCTACAAGACTGTATTCCTCCACTAACCCTACAAGAACTGTGTTCCTCCACTAACCCGACAAGAACTGTATCCGATCCACAAACCCTACATGAACTATATCCCTCCACTAACCCTACAAGACTGTGTTCCTCCAATAACCCTGCAAGACTGTGTTCCTCCACTCACCCTACAAGAACTGTGTTCCTCAACTAGCCCTGCAAGGACTGTGTCTCTCCACTAACCCTATAATATTGTGTTCCTCCATTGACCTTTCAGGACTGTTTTCCTCCACTAACCCTGCAAGAACTGTGTCCCTCAACAAAGCCTACAAGAACTGTGTCCCTCCACCAACCCTTCAGGACTGTGTTCCTCCACTAATCCTACAGGAACTATGTTCCTCCACTTATCCTACCAGACTGTGTTCCTCCACTAACGCTACAAGACTGTGTTCCTCCACAACCCCTACAAGAACTGTGCTCCTCCACTAACCCTACAAGACTGTGTTACTCCATTAACTCTACAACAACTATATTCCTCCACTAACCCTTCAAGACTGTGTTCCTCCACTAACCCTACAAGAACTGTATCCCTCCACAAACCCTACAAAAACTGTGTCCTTCCATTAGCTCTACAAGACTGTGTTCCTCCACTAACCCTGCAAGACTGTGTTCCTCCACTAACCCTACAAGAACTGTGTTCCTCCACTATCCTGTTAGGAAATGTGTTCCTCCACTAACCCTACAAGACTGTGTTCCTCCACTAACCCTACAAGAACTGTGTTCCTCCACTATCCTGATAGGAAATGTGTTCCTCCACTAACCCTACAAGACTGTGTTCCTCCACTAACCCAACAAGAACTGTATCCCTCCACAAACCCTACATGAACAGTATCCCTCCACGAGCTCTACAAGACTGTGTTACTCCACTAGACCTACAAGACTGTGTTACTCCACTTACCCTACAAGACCATGTTCCTCCACTAGCCCTTCAAGACTGTGTTCCTCCACTAACCCTACAAGAACTGTATCCCTTCACAAACCCTACAAAATCTGTGTCCCTCCACTACCTCTACAAGAACTGTGTCCCTCCACAAACCCTACAAGGACTGTATCCCTCCACAAACCCGACAAGAACAGTGTCCCTCCATTGGCCCTGCAAGACTGTGTTCTTCCACTAACCCTTCAAGAACGGTGTTCCTCCACTAGCCCTACAAGGCCATGTTCCTCCACTAGCCCTTCAAGACTGTGTTCCTCCATTAAGCCTACAAGAACTGTATCCCTCCACAAACCCTTCAAAACTGTGTTCCTCCAATCACATAACAAGAACTGTGTTCCTCTACTAACCGTTCAGGACTATGTTCCTCAAATCACCCAACAGAAACTTTGTTGTACCATTAGCCCTACAAGACTGTGTCCCTCCACAAACCCTACAAGAACTGTGTCCCTCCACAAACCCTACATGAACAGTATTCCTCCACTAACCCTACAAGAACTGTATTCCTCCACTAACCCTACAAGACTGTGTTCCTCCACTAACCCTACCAGAACTGTGTCCCTCCACTAACCCTACAAGACTGTGTTCCTCTAATTGCCCAACAGAAACTTTGTTCTACCACTAGCCCTGCAAGACTGTGTTCTTCCACTCACCCTACAAGAACTGAGTCCTCCACTAACCCTACAAGAGCTGTGTCCCTCCACTAACCCTACAAGAACTATGTTCCTCCACTAATCATTTCGGACTGTGTTCCTCCACTATACCTGCAAGTCTGTGTTCCTCCACTAATCCTACAAGACTGTGTTCCTCCACTCACCCTACAAGACTGTGTCCCTCCACTAACCCTACAAGAACTATGTTCCTCCACTAATCATTTCGGACTGTGTTCCTCCACTATACCTACAAGTCTGTGTTCCTCCACTAACCCTACAAGAACTGTGTCCCTCCACTAACCTTACAAGAACTATGTTCCTCCACGAACCCTACAAGAACTGTGTTCCTCCACTAACCCGACAAGAACTGTATCCCTCCACAAACCCTACATGAACAGTATCCCTCCACTAGCTCTACAAGACTGTCTTCCTCCACTAGCCCTACAAGACTGTGTTCCTCCACTCACCCTACAAGACTGTGTCCCTCCACTAGCCCTACAAGAAATATGTTCCTCCACTAATCATTTCGGACTGTATTCCTCCACTATACGTGCAAGTCTGTGTTCCTCCACTAACCCTACAAGACTGTGTTCCTCCACTAACCATACAAGACTGTGTTCCTCCACTAACCCTACAAGACCATGTTCCTCCACTAGCCCTTCAAGACTGTGTTCCTCCACTAACCCTACAAGAACTGTATCCCTTCACAAACGCTACAAAATCTGTGTCCCTCCACTACCTCTACAAGAACTGTGTCCCTCCACAAACCCTACAAGGACTGTATCCCTCCACAAACCCGACAAGAACAGTGTCCCTCCATTGGCCCTGCAAGACTGTGTTCTTCCACTAACCCTTCAAGAACGGTGTTCCTCCACTAGCCCTACAAGGCCATGTTCCTCCACTAGCCCTTCAAAACTGTGTTCCTCCACTAAGCCTACAAGAACTGTATCCCTCCACAAACCCTTCAAAACTGTGTTCCTCCAATCACATAACAAGAACTGTGTTCCTCTACTAACCGTTCAGGACTATGTTCCTCAAATCACCCAACAGAAACTTTGTTGTACCATTAGTCCTGCAAGACTGTGTCCCTCCACAAACCCTACAAGAACTGTGTCCCTCCACAAACCCTACATGAACAGTATTCCTCCACTAACCCTACAAGAACTGTATTCCTCCACTAACCCTACAAGACTGTGTTCCTCCACTAACCCTACCAGAACTGTGTCCCTCCACTAACCCTACAAGACTGTGTTCCTCTAATTGCCCAACAGAAACTTTGTTCTACCACTAGCCCTGCAAGACTGTGTTCTTCCACTCACCCTACAAGAACTGAGTCCTCCACTAACCCTACAAGAGCTGTGTCCCTCCACTAACCCTACAAGAACTATGTTCCTCCACTAATCATTTCGGACTGTGTTCCTCCACTATACCTGCAAGTCTGTGTTCCTCCACTAATCCTACAAGACTGTGTTCCTCCACTCACCCTACAAGACTGTGTCCCTCCACTAACCCTACAAGAACTATGTTCCTCCACTAATCATTTCAGACTGTGTTCCTCCACTATACCTACAAGTCTGTGTTCCTCCACTAACCCTACAAGAACTGTGTCCCTCCACTAACCTTACAAGAACTATGTTCCTCCACGAACCCTACAAGAACTGTGTTCCTCCACTAACCCGACAAGAACTGTATCCCTCCACAAACCCTACATGAACAGTATCCCTCCACTAGCTCTACAAGACTGTCTTCCTCCACTAGCCCTACAAGACTGTGTTCCTCCACTCACCCTACAAGACTGTGTCCCTCCACTAGCCCTACAAGAAATATGTTCCTCCACTAATCATTTCGGACTGTATTCCTCCACTATACGTGCAAGTCTGTGTTCCTCCACTAACCCTACAAGACTGTGTTCCTCCACTAACCATACAAGACTGTGTTCCTCCACTAACCCTACAAGACCATGTTCCTCCACTAGCCCTTCAAGACTGTGTTCCTCCACTAACCCTACAAGAACTGTATCCCTTCACAAACCCTACAAAATCTGTGTCCCTCCACTACCTCTACAAGAACTGTGTCCCTCCACAAACCTTACAAGGACTGTATCCCTCCACAAACCCTACAAGAACAGTGTCCCTCCATTGGCCCTGCAAGACTGTGTTCTTCCACTAACCCTTCAAGAACGGTGTTCCTCCACTAGCCCTACAAGGCCATGTTCCTCCACTAGCCCTTCAAAACTGTGTTCCTCCACTAAGCCTACAAGAACTGTATCCCTCCACAAACCCTTCAAAACTGTGTTCCTCCAATCACATAACAAGAACTGTGTTCCTCTACTAACCGTTCAGGACTATGTTCCTCAAATCACCCAACAGAAACTTTGTTGTACCATTAGCCCTGCAAGACTGTGTCCCTCCACAAACCCTACATGAACAGTATTCCTCCACTAACCCTACAAGAATTGTATTCCTCCACTAACCCTACAAGACTGTGTTCCTCCACTAACCCTACCAGAACTGTGTCCCTCCACTAACCCTACAAGACTGTGTTCCTCTAATTGCCCAACAGAAACTTTGTTCTACCACTAGCCCTGCAAGACTGTGTTCTTCCACTCACCCTACAAGAACTGAGTCCTCCACTAACCCTACAAGAGCTGTGTCCCTCCACTAACCCTACAAGAACTATGTTCCTCCACTAATCATTTCGGACTGTGTTCCTCCACTATACCTGCAAGTCTGTGTTCCTCCACTAATCCTACAAGACTGTGTTCCTCCACTCACCCTACAAGACTGTGTCCCTCCACTAACCCTACAAGAACTATGTTCCTCCACTAATCATTTCGGACTGTGTTCCTCCACTATACCTACAAGTCTGTGTTCCTCCACTAACCCTACAAGAACTGTGTCCCTCCACTAACCTTACAAGAACTATGTTCCTCCACGAACCCTACAAGAACTGTGTTCCTCCACTAACCCGACAAGAACTGTATCCCTCCACAAACCCTACATGAACAGTATCCCTCCACTAGCTCTACAAGACTGTCTTCCTCCACTAGCCCTACAAGACTGTGTTCCTCCACTCACCCTACAAGACTGTGTCCCTCCACTAGCCCTACAAGAACTATGTTCCTCCACTAATCATTTCGGACTGTATTCCTCCACTATACGTGCAAGTCTGTGTTCCTCCACTAACCCTACAAGAACTGTGTCCCTCCACAAACCCTACATGAACAGTATTCCTCCACTAACCCTACAAGAACTGTATTCCTCCACTAACCCTACAAGACTGTGTTCCTCCACTAACCCTACCAGAACTGTGTCCCTCCACTAACCCTACAAGACTGTGTTCCTCTAATTGCCCAACAGAAACTTTGTTCTACCACTAGCCCTGCAAGACTGTGTTCTTCCACTCACCCTACAAGAACTGAGTCCTCCACTAACCCTACAAGAGCTGTGTCCCTCCACTAACCCTACAAGAACTATGTTCCTCCACTAATCATTTCGGACTGTGTTCCTCCACTATACCTGCAAGTCTGTGTTCCTCCACTAATCCTACAAGACTGTGTTCCTCCACTCACCCTACAAGACTGTGTCCCTCCACTAACCCTACAAGAACTATGTTCCTCCACTAATCATTTCGGACTGTGTTCCTCCACTATACCTACAAGTCTGTGTTCCTCCACTAACCCTACAAGAACTGTGTCCCTCCACTAACCTTACAAGAACTATGTTCCTCCACGAACCCTACAAGAACTGTGTTCCTCCACTAACCCGACAAGAACTGTATCCCTCCACAAACCCTACATGAACAGTATCCCTCCACTAGCTCTACAAGACTATCTTCCTCCACTAGCCCTACAAGACTGTGTTCCTCCACTCACCCTACAAGACTGTGTCCCTCCACTAGCCCTACAAGAAATATGTTCCTCCACTAATCATTTCGGACTGTATTCCTCCACTATACGTGCAAGTCTGTGTTCCTCCACTAACCCTACAAGACTGTGTTCCTCCACTAACCATACAAGACTGTGTTCCTCCACTAACCCTACAAGACCATGTTCCTCCACTAGCCCTTCAAGACTGTGTTCCTCCACTAACCCTACAAGAACTGTATCCCTTCACAAACCCTACAAAATCTGTGTCCCTCCACTACCTCTACAAGAACTGTGTCCCTCCACAAACCTTACAAGGACTGTATCCCTCCACAAACCCTACAAGAACAGTGTCCCTCCATTGGCCCTGCAAGACTGTGTTCTTCCACTAACCCTTCAAGAACGGTGTTCCTCCACTAGCCCTACAAGGCCATGTTCCTCCACTAGCCCTTCAAAACTGTGTTCCTCCACTAAGCCTACAAGAACTGTATCCCTCCACAAACCCTTCAAAACTGTGTTCCTCCAATCACATAACAAGAACTGTGTTCCTCTACTAACCGTTCAGGACTATGTTCCTCAAATCACCCAACAGAAACTTTGTTGTACCATTAGCCCTGCAAGACTGTGTCCCTCCACAAACCCTACATGAACAGTATTCCTCCACTAACCCTACAAGAATTGTATTCCTCCACTAACCCTACAAGACTGTGTTCCTCCACTAACCCTACCAGAACTGTGTCCCTCCACTAACCCTACAAGACTGTGTTCCTCTAATTGCCCAACAGAAACTTTGTTCTACCACTAGCCCTGCAAGACTGTGTTCTTCCACTCACCCTACAAGAACTGAGTCCTCCACTAACCCTACAAGAGCTGTGTCCCTCCACTAACCCTACAAGAACTATGTTCCTCCACTAATCATTTCGGACTGTGTTCCTCCACTATACCTGCAAGTCTGTGTTCCTCCACTAATCCTACAAGACTGTGTTCCTCCACTCACCCTACAAGACTGTGTCCCTCCACTAACCCTACAAGAACTATGTTCTTCCACTAATCATTTCGGACTGTGTTCCTCCACTATACCTACAAGTCTGTGTTCCTCCACTAACCCTACAAGAACTGTGTCCCTCCACTAACCTTACAAGAACTATGTTCCTCCACGAACCCTACAAGAACTGTGTTCCTCCACTAACCCGACAAGAACTGTATCCCTCCACAAACCCTACATGAACAGTATCCCTCCACTAGCTCTACAAGACTGTCTTCCTCCACTAGCCCTACAAGACTGTGTTCCTCCACTCACCCTACAAGACTGTGTCCCTCCACTAGCCCTACAAGAACTATGTTCCTCCACTAATCATTTCGGACTGTATTCCTCCACTATACGTGCAAGTCTGTGTTCCTCCACTAACCCTACAAGACTGTGTTCCTCCACTAACCATACAAGACTGTGTTCCTCCACTAACCCTACAAGACTGTGTTCCTCCACTAACCCTACAAGACTGTGTTCCTCCACTAACCCTACAAGACTGTCTTCCTCCACTAACCCTACAAGACTGTGTTCCTCCACTAACCCTACAAGAACTGTTTTCCTCCTTCTCTCCAGCATTGCTTCTTTCAATGTGCTTTAGATTTTCCTAGCTGTACAGTAAACCCTACCATTCCTTTCATCTGTAAGAATGGAACTTCGATGCGACATGTATCACACAGCAGTTGGGGTACCAGCCCATGAGGCAGCATTGTCTGAAAAGGACTCCATCTCTTGTCTTCGAGGTTCAGAGCAGCTGGTTCGTATGGTCTTTTTAACCAAGGTGGGGATCAAATATTAAAAATAATTGAAGCAATCTAGCATTTTCAATAAGGGCAAGTAATATTTCTCCTTTTTTATATTAGCTGACAACATCATAATTAGGTTGTGGTTGCTTTGAAGATTAGAAATGATAAAAAGGATTAATATTTATATAGCACCTGCTAGGACTAACAATGAAGTCGATTTGAAGTGTCATCATTGTTAAAGGAAACATAGCAGTCAATTTGCATCTAGTGAGCTCCCACAGACAATATAGTAATGACCAGATAATCTTCCCCTCTTGTGTGATTTTGAGTGAGGGTAAAATGTTGGCCTAGCATCCAGGGAAGGTCTTCCTCAAAATAACATTTTACATCAACCTGAGAGAGCAGACCTTGAATATAATGTTGTATCTGAAAGGCAAAACGTTACACCAAAACAAAAGAGTGCTGGAGAAAATCAACAGGCCTGGCAACATCTGTAGAGACACAATCCATGTTGACATTTTGGGTCTAGTGACACTCGTCTTCAGAAATCTAGTTCTTCAGTTACACTAGACGTAGGGCAGGAAGGATGTTCCCGATCACAGGGGACTCCACAACCAGGGGTGAAGCATTTAATACTGAGATTACAGGAAAATTCTGCACCCAAAGGGTAGTGAGCCTGTGGAATTAACTACCACAGAAAGAATTCAAGGCCAAAACATTGTATGGTTTCAAGAGGGAGTTGGATGTAGCACATGGGGCTCAAGGGATCAAAGGGAATGGGGGAGAAAGCAGAATCAGGCTCTTCAGTTGGATGGTCAGCCATGATCATACTGAATGGTGGAGCAGGCTCGAAGGGCCGAATGGCCTAATCCTGCTCCTGTTTTCTATGTTTCTATGGTACTCAAGTTCCAGTTGTGAATACATTCCTTGAAAAGAATTCTGACAGTGCAGCATTTCCTAAGTATTTTATTGGACTATCTTCCATTTCAATTTTTTGCTCAAGTCCTGTACTCAAACCTACAACCTTCTGGCTTAAAGATCAGTTAAATTCAATAGTGGTCTTTTTGATTAAAGTTATTAAATATGCAAATAAAAGCAAAATGTTGCAGTTGCTGGAAATCTGAAACAAACATAGAGAATCACAGCTGGTCCAGCAGCATCTGTAGAGGTAGAGAAACAGAGTTAATGTTTCCAGCCCATTATGACTCTTCTTCTGAACTGTGGTCCCTGCCTTGGACAATGAAGAGGGAGGAAATGAATGGGCAAGTTTTGCACCTCCTGTGATTGCATGGAGGAATGATGAAGTGTAACAGTGATGGAGGAGTGGATCAGGATATCACAATGAAATCAATGCCTGCAGAATACTGACAGTGGAGGGGAGGAGAAGATGTGTTTGGTGGTGGCATCCTTCAGGAAGTGACAGATGCATACGCAGACTGGTGGGGTAGAAGGTAAGTGCTAGGAGAACCCTATCATTGTCTTGGGAAGGAGGGGATGGATAAGGACAGAAATGTAGATGAGTCAGACATGCATGAAGGTGCTGTCAATCATAATGGAGGAGGAGGGGGGAACAGGAATCCTTGCTTGAGGATAGAGAGGAAATCAAGTCGGAGACAACCCAGGGGAAGATGACATGACCTGAACAGATGCTCTGGAGATGGAGTAACTGGGAGAATGGAATGGAATCCTTGCAGGAAGCAGTGTGTGACAAAGCATAATTGAGGTAACTATGGGAGTCAGTGGACTTGTAAGTCTGAACAATAGTCACACTGGACTTGATATGTTAACTCTGTCACTCTCTCCACAGGTGCTGCCAGACCTGGTGAGTTTCTCCAGCACTTCCTGTGTTTGTATTAAATCTGAAAATGTGTTGCTGGAAAAGCGCAGCAGGTCAGGCAGCATCCAAGGAACAGGAGAATCGACGTTTCGGGCATAAGCCCTTCTTCAGGCTTATGCCCGAAACGTCGATTCTCCTGCTCCTTGGATGCTGACTGACCTGCTGTGCTTTTCCAGCAACACATTTTCAGCTCTGATCTCCAGCATCTGCAGTCCTCACTTCCTCCTTTGTATTAAATCTGCAAACCCTGTTTGAGTGTGTTTTAATCATTAATTATTATTGTCTCACTACGTTGCTTTCAAAGGTGTTTGAATGACCAATGTTTCATTCGACATGAATCATTGCAGCCTCTCTAATCTCCTCAGCTTTCTTTTTCTCACAAGTAACCAGCTCATGTCTTCTGATTTCTAGTCGACATGATCAGAGATGTTATCATACACCTGTGGAGTAGCTGGGACTTGAACTCAGGCCTCCTGACTGAGAGGCAGGGACATTCCCACTGCACCACAAAGAGGCTCCACCAACTGAGTTTACATTTATTTCTTCGGATGGGGCATATGTACAGGATGTAATCAGTCCACAGCTGTTGCAATTCCCTAATTTGCCAATTTTCAATCACTTGGGCAAAAGAGTAGGAGCTGAGTGGTTAAACATGTTTGAAATGCATTCCTTGAGGATTGTCTAAAACAATGCCTTTGAACTGTACATTTTCATCTTCAAGACTGGAGGCCAATTCCACATCAAAGATCAAAGTATTCTCTCAGTTGCAAAAAGCCAAACTGCTATTAATTTGGACAGTCCCAGGCCAGTCCTTTTTTTTTTTTTCTTTTTTTTTCTTTTTTTTTTTCTCCCCTTTAACCCCCACACTACCACCTAAGTGCGGTAGTGCTTATTTTTTCCCCAGCACCCATGGTGTGTGTATATACGTGTGAACCCAGGCCAGTCCTTTGTGTACACCCAATTCACAGAAGGCACCAACTGATTTTGAGGCTAATTTGCATTAATTGTAGTCCTCGCTTCAAGCAGCCACATTGCTGATTAAAATGTTGTTGAAGTAAATTAGCCCTAATCTGTCTCTGGCCAAAGATGGTTCTTAAAGTTGATCTAATAATGGAAAAGTGTTCAAACCAAGTTCAGGAAGAGGTCATGATCCTTTACACTCCCTTGAGAGGGAATGGGACTAAAATTAAATGTGTTTCAGCTGTATGAAATCAGTTCCCTGCAGGCACAAGTTCAACATGAACCTGACCTTGAATTTGTTAAACAACTCAAATTCAGCACCATCGTTCTCAAAGGACAAATTCAGGGCATTGTTAAAAAACATGGTGTGGTTATTGAAGCAAGGGTTGTTATAAGGTTTAGGTTTGAAAACATTAGCAGAGCAGATCTGGGAGTGCATTGTCTGGATGAACTCTAGTTATCTCAGCTGCAACCTTCATGATGTTATCAGGTGGAGTTCAACTTGAAAGATCTTCCATTTCCCACTATTATCCTTTCTATTGGCAAGATCAGATATTTTTAAACTACTTGCTATATTTAGTTGAATGCAAAATTATGAAGAGCTAAACACCAACAGTCAATATTGTTCTTGTCTCCAGTTTTTGGACTTTAATCATTGAATCATCTTGTAAAGGCAGATAACATTTTAAAACTTAAGAACATTCACTGTGTGAGTGATGTATTCTCCCTGTGATCTCAGTGAAAGGAATGTGATTTCAAATCCACACACTGCAGCTTTGAATCCAGTCTGTTCATGATTAGGACAATGTTTTATTTTGCTGTTTCTTTAGATTTAAAATTTACAGAATTATAATGGTAACTAATCCTCAAAGTTGTTTCTTTAGGGAGACATCTAGATTGTATGTTAGTTAGAGAGAGGACTCCAGCAGTTAAGTTATAGCATGCTGAAGCCAACTTGTATCTAATTAGCAAATGCATAGTGTTGGAAACACATTGCTTTTCTATTTCTAAAATGAGTTCTATGGAATATTCCAAATAAAATTATATGGAATGCTCAGTCACTATTTTGATGATGTCATAGTATTAATGTCACTGGACTGGTAATGCAGAGGTGCAAGCTGATGCTGTGGGAACAAGATTCCATCAGGTTCACTCATGTCCTTTAGGGAAGGAAATGTACTGTCCTTACTTGGTCTGGTCGATGCTGTGGGTCTGGGAGTCAAACAATGTGATTGTCCCTAAAATTGCCCTCTGAAAAGCCACTCAGTTCGAGGATAGATAGGGATAGGAAACTAACACTGGCCTTGCCAGTGAAGGCCACTCTCAGGATAAAGTAAAGAAACCCACCGAGCAAAATATAATTGCTTTAGGATAACCTGACATTGCCACATTGTCAATGGATTTTCTGTTTAGAGTGGAAGTGGGTTTGTACTGGAGTTCTCTAGATGTCAGTGTTGGGACCATTGTTCTTATTGATACCAATGAATGAGATCTTGCTATTGTTATGGACCAGGTCAGACCCCCTCGAAATAGTTGAAGGAAGTAGCCCTGACCCTGGCTTTGCTTGTTGTTTTAAGCAGATGTAACACAGATATTCCTGGAGAGAATCAGCTGGTCAAACCACTCAGTTTTAAAAAAACTGAACTGATTTACAAGATTACTGAATGAAACACAAACTAAAGAGAGCAGAGTACCGAGTAACTTAACCTCTCCGAAAACCCAACAGATCATTCCAATTTAATGAGGATGTTCTAAATACTTGCAACAATGCCCATAAACACCTCTTGGCACAAAAGGCAAATAATTAAATACAGGCTCTAACAGGAGAGAAGTCAAAGAGAGAGGACCAGCATGGAGCTGCGTCTTTGGGTCCTGCAGCTTTTGTCACACTGCTGCTAAACCCCAAACCAAACCGGAGAAAAGTTTTTTAGATTAGATTAGATTAGATTACCTACAGTGTGGAAACAGGCCCTTCGGCCCAACAAGTCCACACCGACCCGCCTAAGCGCAACCCACCCATACCCCTACACTTACCCCTTCACCTAACACTACGGGCAATTTAGCATGGCCAATTCACCTGACCTGCACATCTTTGGACTGTGGGAGGAAACCGGAGCACCCGGAGGAAACCCACGCAGACACAGGAAGAATGTGCAAACTCCACACAGTCAGTCGCCTGAGGCGGGATTTGAACCCAGTTGTGCTGGGAGAACTGGCCACTCCCCTTTCATTGTACAAGTATTCCTTTTTAAAACTTGAAAGCCTTCTACCTGAGGCAGTATCTATTGGCTATTATCAAATTGCCCCTAAAACCTTTAAACACCAAACCTTTCAGAGTCAGGGTCATTCACGACCTCTGAGGAAAAAAGCCAACGATAGCATAACTTTGTTAAAGGAGCAGCTTTGTCACGCTGTGTAAAGTACAGTTTCAAAGTTTGTGATGATAAAATTAAAAGCATTGCAACTACAAGGAAGGGCCAGGGAACATTCACATTGAGAAATACAAAGTGATTCATTTTAATAAGAAGGACGTGGCATAACAATGTAAATTACAAGGGGTGCAGTTGCACAGGGACATGGGTGGTCATTATGGGGGCCATTAACTTCCCCAACATTGACTGGAAATGCTATAACTCTAGTACACCGGATAGATCAGTTTTTGTCCAATGTGTACAGGAGGGTGAGAAGGTGACCAAGCATGTAGATGAGGGTAGGGCAGTTGACATAGTGTACATGGTCTTCAGTAAAACCTTCGATAAGATTCCACATGGTAGGCTGTTGGAGAAAATGCAGAGGCATAGGATTGAGGGTGACTTAGCAGTTTGAATTAGAAACTGGCTTTCTGAAAGAAGGCAGCGAGTGGTGGTTGATGGAAAGTATTCAGCCTGGAGTATGGTTACTAGTAGTGTGCCACAAGGATCTGTTTTGGGACCACTGCTGTTTGTCATTTTTATCAATGAATTAGACGCAGACATAGGTGGATGGGTTAGTAAGTTTGCAGATGACACTAAAATCGGTGGAGTGGTGGACAGTGTGGAAGAAGGTTGCAGGGGGACTTGGATAAACTGCAGAATTGGGCTGAGAGGTGGCAAATGGAGTTCAATGCAGCTAAATGTGAGGTGATTGATTTTGGGAAGAATAACAGGAAGGCAGAGTACTGGGTCAATGGAAAGACCCAGTGTGGATGTGCAGAGGGATCTTGGAGTCCATGTACATAGATCCCTGAAAGTCGTTACCCAGGTTGCTAGTGCTGTTAAGGCGGCATACAGTGTGTTGGGTTTCATTGGTAGAGGGATTGAGTTCTGCAGCTGTAATGTCATGCTGCAACTATACAAAATGCTGGTGCAGCCTCACTTGGAATATTGTGTACAGTTCTGGTCGCCCCGTTACAGGAAGGATGTGGGAGCATTGGAAAAGGTGCAGAGGAGATTTACCAGGATGTTGCCTGGTCTGGAGGGAAGGTCTTATGAGGAACGGCTGAGACATTTGGGTTTGTTCTCATTGGAAAGAAGAAGGCTAAGAGGGGATTTGATAGAGACATACAAGATAATCAGGGGATTAGATAGGGTAGACAGTGAAAGTCTTTTTCCTAGGATGATGACATCAGCTTGTACCAGGGTGTATAACTACAAATTGAGGGGTGATAGATTTAAGACTAATGTCAGAGGCAGGTTCTTTACTCAGAGAGTGTTCAGGGTGTGGAATGCCCTTACAATATAGTTAACTCGGCCACATTATGGATTTTAGATTAGATTACCTGCAGTATGGAAACAGGCCCTTCAGCCCAACAAGTCCACAACTGATCCTCTGAAGAGTAACCCACCCAGACCCATTCTCCTACCCTATATTTACCCCTGACTAATGTACCTAAAACTACGGGCAATTTAGCATGGCCAATTCACCTGACCTGCACATCTTTGGACTGTGGAAGGAAACTCACGCAGACATGGGGAGAAAGTGCAATAGCCAAACAGACATTCGCCCGAGTCAGGAATTGAACATGGGATCCTTGGCGCTGTGAGGCAGCAGTGCTAACCACTGAGCCACCGTGCCACCCATAGAGATTGAAACAATCCTTAGGTAAGCACATGGATGATGATGGGATAGTGTAGGGGGATGAGCTAAGATTAGTTCACAGGTTGGCACAACATTAAGGGCCGAAGGGCCTTTTCTACACTGTATTGTTCTATATATACATAAATTCTGATCCTCTTGCCTCAGGAAGGACATACTTATTAAATAGAGCGTACAACAGATGTTCGCCATACTGATTGCTGAGATGGTGAGGAGAGATTCAGGAGACTGGACCGGTATCCTCAGGTGTTTTGAAGAATGAGAGGCAAAATCAGAGAAACTTACAAAATTCTTAACAGCTAGACAGAATAGACATAGGAAGGATGTTTCCCTGGACTGGGTCCTCTGGAATCAGCGAAGTCTCAGGATAAAAGGCAGGCCATTTAAGACTGGGATGAGGAGGAACTTCACTCAGAGAGTAGCAAGTCTTTGGAATTCTGTACCCCAGAGGACAGTAGAAGCTCATTCACCAAGTAATGTCAGGACAGAGATTGGTAGATTTCTAGGGATTTGGAGGTAGTACAGGAAGAAAGCATTGAGGTAAATGTTCACCCATGATTTGGAATGGCAATGCAGTCTCAAAGGACTGAGTGGCCCATGCCTGCGCCAATGTTCATAAAACAATAAGAACCAGGAGCAGGAGTAGGCGTCTGGCTCCTCCAGCCAGCTCTGCCATTCAATAGGATTATGGCTGATTCTTTCATGGCCTAGCTCCATTTACCCACCCTTAATTTCTTTACTGCTCAAAGATCTCTCTGTCTTTGCCATAAAACATTCAATGAGGTAGCCTCAACTACTTCACTGGGCAGGGAATTCCACAGATTCACAACCTTCTGGGTGAAGAAGTTCCTCCTTCACTCAATCCCATATTTTGAGGCTAGGCCACCCCCCCAATCTAGTTTAACCCGTGAGTAGAAACAACCTCCTTGCTTCTATCTGGGAGTCTATTGTCTTCATAATTTTATGTGCTCCTGAGTCATTGAAGATGGCAAGCCAGCTTATAAAGCGTATGGTATGCTGAACTTTATTAATAGATACATAGAGTACAAGAGTAAAGAGGAACATTGAACTTGTATGAGATACTATTTTGACCTTAGCTGGAGTATTTGTCCTGTCCTGGGCACATACTATAGGAGCATCAAGGCAAAGGAAAGAATGCAGAGAGTTTATGGGAACGGTTCAATGGATGAAGAATCTGAAGGATGAAGATGGATTGGAGAAGTGAGAGTCCTTTTCCTTAGAAATGAGGCAACTGAAAGGAGATTTCATCAAAGTATTCAACATCAAGAGGGGGGTTCAGACAGAGTAAATAAGGAGGAAATGTTGCCATTTATGAAAACATTGAGAATTAGCAGGCACAGATTTAAGATAATTGACGATAGAAACAGTGATGGTATAAAGGAAAAGCTTCTTCATGGAGCGAGTGGTTAGGATATGGGCTGGGCTGCCTGAGAGTGTGCTGAGGAAGGTCTAGTCGTGGATTTCAACTGGGAATTAGACAATTACTTGGAAAGGAAGATGTAGAGAGTTAACAAGAGAAGGCAGGAGAATGTCATTAGATGAGATCCTTATTTACAGAAGTGGCCAAATGGCTTTCTTACACACTGTAACCAATTCAGTGATGTGTAGGTGTCAGCTGTGGCTGAGTGATTTAGTACTGTCACGTTTGAAGTTGTGAGTGGAAGGCCTGCGCCCAACGCTGGTGAACAAAAGTCTCAACGGATGCTCCACAGTGGAACACACATTGTACTGCAACATCTTCCTGACGTGATTGTAAATGGAGGTCTTAACTGCCTTCTTAGGCTTCTGTGAAAAATCCCATGGCGTTTTCTGAAGGGGAGTAGGGGCATGTCCCTGATGGTCCAGTTGGTATTAACCAACTTTAGAAAAAAACACAGATTATCTGGCCGTTACCACATTATTGTTAAAAGGAGCTTGCTGTGTGCAAGTTGGCTGCGTATTTTTACAAAACAAAAGAAACTATTTTCCCTCCCGAGACACAACCTGCTCTGGTTGGAGTGGCCAGTCAATTATCTCTGAAAACATCTGTTACCAACATTTAATACTGGAAGCACTGAATCCAGCCTGAGGTGCTGACAGTACTTTCTTGGCTGTGACATGAATTGGATGCCACGAACAGCAAGAGATCAATACAGATTATTTTTGTGTTTTTTGTCTCATTTTACATGATTTGAACATATCCCGTGAAATGTTTAGATTTCGTACATTCTTTTGTTAGCCAACTGATTAATTCTTCACAGGCAAACTTGTTTTTCAAATACAATGGGGAATGAAATGCTGTCTGTGATTTGTATCACTAACAACCCAATTTCACAAAAAGGACCTTTTCAAACTCTGGCCTTTTCACAATTGTATTACAGAAGCTAGTTACAAATAAAATATATATTCTGTCATTTCTCTTTAAAAGAATCTCAAACTTTCAATCCTACAATTATTTTGTATCTTCAAAATTTACATAAAACATTTCAAAATATATTCAGTTTTTTGTGTTTTCGGATAGTGTCTAAAGCCTTTTTAAGTTTAAGACTGATGAATAATTTGTTATGTTCTGGGTATTTACAATCTGTGTTTTCCGAAATTAATCAAATTTCGTTTCATTATTTGAAACTGTGATAATAGTGGTACATTCTGAGTTTCCTGACTACAAGTGTTCCATTTCCCAGCTCAAATCATTTCCGATATTTGATGGTTAGAAGTATGGGCCAGTGCTTTGAAATATTGGGATGGAGTCCAAGTCCTGTATAAAGTTCAAAAATAAACATAAGATCAGAACAATTAGGAACAAGACCCCTCAGCCCATCGAACCTGCTGCACCGGTCACTATGATCGTGTGTTCTTGGGCTTCAGTGGCATTTTCCCACCATTCCCCACATCCCTCAATTCCTGCAGAGATAAAAGATCTGTCTGTTTCAAATTAAATATACTTGAAGTATCCACATCCTGCTTGGCTAAAGAACTTTAAAGATTCACAACTCTTTGAGTGAATACATTTCTCCTTTTCTCAATCCTAAACGATCAGCCCCTTATCCTGAGCCTCTGTTCTAGATTCACCAGCCAAGTGAACCAACCTTTCACAGTGTACCCCATCAACCCTCTTCAATTCTTGAGCATTTCAATTCAGTCACTGCTCAAACTTCCCAACTCCGGACAATATTGGTCCAGTTTACTCAATCTCTCACCATAGAACAACCCTATCATCCCAGAGAACCTTCACTGTACCACATCCAACGCAAGAACATCCTTTCTTCAATGTGGAGAATAGCCATCCTTACATTTATGAGAGGATTTGCAATCCAGACCAATGGTCTGTTAATATGAGTTTGAATCCCAAATTGAAATTTGGATTTGATCAAATCTGGAATAAAAAGTGAGGCTAGAGGAACCATGTAACCACTGTCAATTGTCATAAAATCCTTCTGGTTCACTAATGTCCTTTAGGGAAAGACATCTGCCATCCTTACCTGATCTAGCCTACACATGACTTCAGATCCCAGCAATATGGTTGACTCTTAACTGCACTGTGAGTAATTAGGGTGGGTAATAAATGTTGACCTAGCTAGTGATGGCCCAGTCCCAGGAACAATTTTTTAAAAATATTCTATTTGTGCTCTGACCAAAACCCCATGTAATTGTAGAAAGACTTCTTTATTTCTATACTCCAAGCCACCTTGCAATAAAAACCAACATTGCATTTGCCTGCCTAATTGCTTTTAGTACCTGCATTCTTTCTGTGCACCCTCTGAGAACAATCCAATCTCTCTGAATATCAACAGTTACAAGTTTCACAACTTTTAAAAAATATTCTGCTTTTCGAATCTTACAAAGAGAGTGAATAACCTCAAACTTCACCACATGATACTCCACCTGCAGTTTGTGGCCCACTCACTTAACCTGTCCTGCCTTTTTGCAGCCTCACTGTGTCTTCCTCACAGCTCACCTCGTTTCGTATATCAGCAAACTTCGATACATTAACTTCTGCCTCTGTCTGAGTCCTTAATTAACTGTCACCTCAGCATTGATCCTTGCAACAATCCACTGGTTACAGAAAGCCAATTGAAAATCCCCCATTTATCCCTGCTGACTGCCTCCTTCCATTAACTAAACCTTTATTCATAATAAAATACCATCTCCATCTTTATGAGTGTTTGTCTTGTGTCTTAACCGATTGTGTGAAACTTTAGCAAATGTGGAGATTCAGTGGAGCATATCCACTGGTTCCCCTTTAACTACCAACTGCTTATATTCTCAAACAATATAGACCCATCATTTCCTTTTATTGCTTTTTTCGTAAATCCATGTTGATGTGTTCTAATCATTTTGTGTTTTCCAAGTATATTATTAAGATTCTTTTAATAATAGACTCCAGGATTTTCCCAATGTCAGATGTCAGGCTAACTGTAGTTCCGTTTTCTCACTTCCTCCTTTCTAGATTAGTGATATTGATAACTTTCAAACTAATGGAGCTATTCCAGAATTGGCAGAATTATCATAGCTCATGCATCCATTACCTTCGCAGCCAGTACTTTTAAAACCCTTTTTGGTAGTCCATCTGGTCATGGGGATTTGTCCCTTGAGTTTCTCCAGTACATTTCTCAGATTAGATTTATCTAATTTCCTCTCTATCATTAGCTTCTAAGTTACCCCAATTTTTGTTAGAATACATTTGACAAGACTGAACAAATAATGTTGAAGATATCATGCAACAAAAGAGTTAGATTGGGGCTACACATCTTTGTCAGAGCATTTTGGAACCAAATTCCCTAGTAGTTAAAGGCTCTATTCTAGTTGTTTGGTCTTTTGATTTGCTGTGTTATTTGTGTAAAAGCTTTAATTATATGCAGTTATATCTAGATGAAGTGTGAACATTGATGTGGGTGGACCAGGACAGATTGTTGGTGATCATCACTCCCAAGAACTTGATAGTCTCAACCATCTCCACCTCTATCATTGTTGCACAATTATGTGGCATGTCCAGTTCAGTTTTTGGTCAATGTTGATCTTCAGGCTGTTGGCAAAGGGGGATTTAGTGATGGTAATGTATTGATTGTCAAGAGGTGGTCCTCAGATTGTGTCTTATTAGAGATGGTCATTGCTTGGCATTGTGTGGCATGAATGTTATTTGCCACTTGTCAGCACAAGCCTGGATATTCTCAAAGTCTTGTTGCATTTGAACATGGACTGCTTCAATAGCTGAGGAAATGTAAATGGTGTTGGACATTGGACAATCATCAGCAGACATTGAAGGAAGGGCATTGATGCAGCAGCTGAAGATGGTTGGACCGAGACCATTATCTTGTAGAACTCATGAATGTCCTGGAACTGAGCTGACTAACCTCCAACAACTACAAGATCTTTCTCTTTGCCAGGTATGACTCCAATCAGTGAAGAATTTTCTCCAGATTCTTATTGCTTCCAATTTTCCTAGGGCTCTTGATGCCACATTTGGTCAAATGCAGCCTTGATGTCAAAGGCTGCACTTTCACCTCACATCTGGAATTCATCTTTTTTGTCTATGTTGAGGTCAGAAGCTGAGTAGCCCTGATGGAATACAATCTGAGTGTCAGTGAGCAAATTGTTGCTAAGTAAGGGCTGCTTGATCACACTGTTGATGAACCCTTCCATTACTTTCCTGTTCAGTCTGCCAAGAGTGGGTGGATGTGGGAGAAAGAGGATGGGGAGAAATTGACCTGCCTGGGTGTAGTGGGGGAAAAGGAAATTTGCAGGTAGGGAGGTGATACAGACTATCGAACCCGTCAAAAAGGAATATTTACCTAACTGGAATTTAAGAAACCTTTAAATGACTCATTTAATTAATTCCTTGCAAATGAAGGTGGAATCTCTAGCTTAAGTTTGAATAAATTGAAGCTGCTTTACTTGGGGATAAAGTAATGGATCTTATTGTCATGAAATCTGGGTCAATTATTGAAGTTCAATCTGAGATTGAAAGCTCAGATGTGGTAAATAGGATTGGAATTGCCAGGTTAAAATGTTCCAACTTTATGCACATTGTAGAGAACATAGAACATTACAGCGCAGTACAGACTCTTCGGCTCTCGATGTTGCGCCGATCTGTCATACCAATCTGAAGCCCATTTAACCTACACTATTCCATGTACATCCATATGCTTGTCCAATGACGACTTAAGTGTACTTAAAGTTGGCGAGTGTACTATCGTTGCAGGCAAAGCATTCCATACCCTTACTACTCTCTGAGTAAAGAAACTACCTCTGACATCTGTCCTATATCTATCACCCCTCAATTTAAAGCTAGGCCCCCTTGTGCCATTCTTGGAAAAAGGCTCTCCCTGTCCACCCTATCTAACACTGATTATCTTATATGTCTTTATTAACCTCTCAACCTTCTTCTCTCTAACAAAAACAGCCTCAAGTCCCTCAGCCTTTCCTCGTAAGACCTTCCCTCCATACCAGGCAGCATCCTAGTAAATCTCCTCTGCACTCTTTCCAAAGCTTCCACATCCTTCTTATAATGCAGTGACCAGAACTGTACACAATACTCCAAGTGCGACCGCACCAGAGTTCTGTACAGCTGTAGCATAACCTCATGGTTCCGGAACTCGATCCCTCTATTAATAAAAGATAAAACACTGTATGCCTTCTTAACAACCCTGTCAACCTGGGTGGCAACTTTCAAGGATCTGTGTACCTGGACACCGAGATCTCTCTGCTCACCTACACTACCAAGAATCTTACCATTAGCCCAGTACTTTGCATTCCGGTTTCTCCAACCAAAGTGAATCACCTCACACTTGTCCGCATTAAACTCCATTTGCCACCTCTCAGCCCAGCTCTGCAGCTTATCTATGTCTCTCTGTAACCTACAACATCCTTCGTCACTATCCATAACTCCACTGACCTTAGTGTCGTCTGCAAATTTACTAACCCACCCTTCTACGCCCTCATCCAGGTCGTTTATAAAAATGACGAACAGCAGTGGACCCAACACCGACCCTTGCGGTACACCACTAGTAACTGGACTCCAGGATGAACATTTCCCATCAACCACCACCCTGTGTCTTCTTTCAGCTAGCCAATTACTGATCCAAACTGCTATATCTCCCACAATCCCATTCCTCCACATTTTGTACAATAGCCTACTGTGGGGAACCTTATCGAACGCCTTGCTGAAATCCATATACACCACATCAACCAGTTTACTCTCATCTACCTGTTTGGTCACCTTCTCAAAGAACTCAATAAGGTTTGTGAGGCACGACCTACCTTTCCCAAAACTGTGCTGACTATCCGTAATCAAATTATTCTTTTCTAGATGATTATAAATCCTATCTCATACAACCTTTTCCAACACTTTACCAACAACTGAAGTAAGGGTCACTGGTCTATAATTACCAGGATTGTCTTTACTCCCCTTCTTGCACAGAGGAACCACATTTGCTTTCCTCCAGTCTTCTGGCACTATCCCTGGAGACAATGATGATTTAAAGATCAATGCCAAAGGCTCGGCAATCTCCACCCTGGCTTCCCAGACATTCCTAGGATAAATCTCATCCGGCCCAGGGGACTTACCTATTTTCATACTCTGTAGCATTTCTAATACCTCTTCCTTGTGAACCTCAATCACACCTAGTCTAGTAGCCTGTATCTCAGTAATATCCTCGACAACATTGTCGTTTTCTAGAGTGAATACTGTTGAAAAATATTAATTTAGTGCTTCCCCTATCTCCTCTGACTCCACACACAACTTCCCACTACTATCATTGATTGGCCCTAATCTTACTCTCGTCATTCTTTTATTCCTTAAATACCTATAGCAAGCCTTAGGGTTTATCCTGATCCTATCCGCCAACAACTTCTCATGTCTCCTCCTGAGCCCTCTCTTTAGGTCTTTCCTGGCTACCTTTCCTGAGCCTTCACATCTCATCCTAACATAAGCCTTCTTCTTCCTCTTGACCAGAGATTCCACTTCCTTTGTGAACCACAGCTCCCGCACTCTACAGCTTCCTCCCTGCCTGACAGGTACATACTTATCTTGGACAGAAGATTAGATTCCCTACAGTGTGGAAACAGGCCCTTTGGCCCAACAAGTCCACACCGACCCTTAAAGAGTAACCCACACAGACCCATTTCCCTCTGACCAATGCACCTAACATTATGGGCAATTTAGGATGGTCAATTCCTCTGGCGTGCACATTTTTGGACTGTGGGAGGAATCCGGAGCAGCCAAGGGAAACCCACGCAGACACGGGGAGAATGTACAAACTCCACACAGGCAGTTGCCTGAGGTTAGAATCGAACCTGGGTGCCTGGTGCTGTGAGGCAGCAGTGCTAACCACTGAGCCACCGTGCCACCAGAGACCCCAGTCTGCAGAAAGTATGTCTCCGGTTATAGTTTCTTTTATGTCAATAAGTGTGTGTCGTATTATCTCTCACGGTCAGTATGTCAGCACGATATTCTCATGATATGATATCATCAGTGTAGCATAGTATTTGACCTGAGGATATAAAGTACTCAATCTTACCCTGGAATCATTTGAAGCATGACATGACAAGAAACACGCTGTTCTGTGTAACTTGCTGGCCTGATATCAGCCCAGACACAGCTGTGCCTGTGCTAGTAAATGTCTGTTGGACAGACATATCATTATCTCCACATCCATTGCTCTGTGAGGTAAAATTTTGCTAGAGGCAAAACCATATTCATGTGTATAAATTAACATAGAACATAGAACATTACAGCGCAGTACAGGCCATTCGGCCCTCGATGTTGCGCCGCCCTGTCATACTAATCTGAAGCCCACCCCACCTACACTATTCCATGTACGTCCATATGCCTGTCCAATGACGACTTTAATGCACTTAAACTTGGCAAATCTACTACCGTTGCAGGCAAAGCATTCCATACCCTTACTACTCTCTGAGTAAAGAAATTACCTCTGACATCTGTCTTATACCTATCTCCCCTTACTTTAAAGTTGTGTCCCCTTGTGTTTGCCGTCCCCACATTTGGAAAAAGGCTCTCCCTGTCCACCTTATCTAACCCTCTGATTATCTTGTATGTCTCTATAAATATTTTGGGAAAAAAAGCCATTGTTAATTTATGACTGTGATGTTATATCAATTTTGTATTGAAGAGATTTTTTTTTCTTGTGTGCTATGGCTTTCTGTTTAATGGAGAATTGATTATTATTGAGGATATTGGTGAATTATTCCAATGTGTGAGTCCAAATGTCCCATATGTCATCAGAAATACAAAGGGTAATGTTACTGTGTAAATGTGTTATCAAATAAATGAGCTATTGAGACTGAGAAAAGAGCCCCTGAAAACCAATAAAGTAGCCCTGTTAATTAAAATGTAGCCCACACAAAAACAAATCGCAAGAGGAACCCTCAAGAAACTTATTTTGACCCCATTTCGATAAATGCATTTATCCATAGTTTCCAGCAAAGGCTGTTCAAAAGTACAGAATAGTCTTGGGCCACTGAATGATTATTGACCCAATTTTAATGGCTGTTTTGGATTTCATTTTGTTTAAAGGAGGAGAAAGGGGCCTTTATAATACTTTGATTCAAATCCAACAATCTCCTGTGAACAATGACCTTAATATGAGCTTAAACCAGATGCAATGAGAAATAATGCCATTGGTAAAAGACTGGGGATGGAGAAAATGGGAAAAGAACAGATGATGTGTTGTCTGACAATATGAGAGTAGACCATGAGGACAGCTTTGTTTATGAAATCCCAAGGAAACATTCCATGCCCTTGCACTGGGCCAGAGGCTGTTCTTGTTCATTGCGCTGTGTATGGTTCCCCTGGTGAGGAGTGTTAGGATTGTTTCACAAGAAAGGAAAATTGAAACATTGGAAGGAGCGATGGATTGAACTACATTACATCTGTACCCTGTCACTAAACAGTGGTGGAGAAGGAAAATCTTTGAAAGAAAAGATTCTGCAGCTTCCTTCCCTTTCTCCCAACCAATGGAGATAATATGGAAAATGGAGGGAAAGTCTAAACAGCCGAAAGGGTCTTCTTTACTCAAATCGGATCTGAGGAGCGTCTTACTGCTCACACTATACTCTGACTAAATCCTGTTCAAACTCCTTAACTCGTACCATTATTTTACAAACCTCTCGGCTCAAAGAACAATTTCAATATTATCATCCCTCGTGTTAATGAACTGTTTTGAACTCTGCAATTCTCTGACTATATGTGTACATTCATCATTTCAGTGAAATCTCTTTCCTCTTCCCACAGTCATTTTTAACTTTGTTTTCACATTCAAAATGTTTTTTGCGAGTGGATGAATCACATATCCAACTCCCTTGTAGCTGATCCAATCCCAGGAGCATTAGTTCAAATACAGGACAATAAAAAAATTTTTTTTTAAATTAATTCTGCTAAATTCACCTTGAAGGCATGAAGTTGGGGTCCTCCTAGAAATTGAATAAGATGTGAAGAACTTTGTGTGGTACATGTGTAAGAAATCTGATGTGTTACTGACTGGATGGAATGCAAGTACTTCTGATGATGACCTTAAATTGAGCCAAAGATCATGAGATGCTGTTTTATGATGTTCTGAGTCAAAAATCCAATCCTCCACACTTGCCTCGTGATGCAGCATCAGCATGGTGCTATGAAGTTGTTTCAAAAGAGCAATGCAGTTATCTTGTGATCCTCTAATCTTAGCAACACCATGGAATGAAACTTAAGGAAACCCTACCATTTCCATTTGAATAGCTATGACAAACTTAGTTAGTTAGTGTGGTGATCAAAAATAAGTGGCAAGAACTTGATGACCCTGTTTGTGACATTAAATTTAAAGGAAGGATACAGACTGATATTTCACCTGATCTCTGCAAATGGTCCCAGAAAAAGGGCTAAATGACATGCCTTACTGCAGAACGAATAATAACTTTGCCAAACTATAGGCCAGCGCTTTCTTCAGTAAATTATTCTCACTGACACGAATTCCCCATGCTCACTGAAGGCTGAAAATTACTCTTAGCAATTTCCAAATAATTGTTTAACATCTTGCTGAATTTTTCTGCTGTTTGAACAGAAATGTTCAGCCCAAGTCAGGAGTGTGATGGATGTGTACAGCTCCAACAACATTCAAGAAGCTTGACACCATCCAGGACAAAGCCACCCACTTGGTCGGTATAACATCCACTAGCATCTACTTCCTCCACCACCAACACTCAAGAGCAGTGCTGTGTACTATCTACAAGGTGCACTGCAGAAATTCACCAAAGATCCTTAGACAGCACCTTCCAAACCCACAACCACTTCCAAGTAGAGGGACAAGGGCAATAGATACATGGGAACACCCACTACCTGCAACTACTCCACCAAGCCACTCACCATCCTGACTTGGTAATATGTTGTTATCATGTCACTGGGTCAAAATCCTGAAATTCTCTCCCTAACAGCATTGTGGGTTAGCCAACAGTACATGGACTGCAGCATTCACACTGTTGTTTATGATTTACATGATCTGGAGGAAGGTGAAGGTGGTCTGATTAGCAAGTTTGCAGTTCAAGAAAGTAGCACACCCCCACCTTCTCAAGGGGCAGCCAGGAATGGGCAATAAATGCTGGGCCCAGCCAGTGACACTCACATCCCCCCCCCTCCCACTCCCCCGCAGCCGCTTAGTCAATTAAAACATGGGTTCAACTGTGTTAATTGCTCCATTAGTCTGAAAGAAACTCTGGCTTTTCTTTGTGGAGATGGGAGTAGGTATTCAGAAACAGCAAGTTTTTTTAATTTCAAAAATATATTTTATTCATAAAATAATTTGATGGTCTGTACAGTTGGTCATGCCATACATACATAAACATTTACATACAGAGATCAGAATTTATCATTTGTATATACAGGTCTGTACATTTATCAATCATATATCCATAAGCTGCCCCGAGCTTCAGCGTGTCCCACAACACGTAGTTCTGGACCTTGGATTGTGCCAGTCTGCAACACTCAGTCGGGGTCAACTCCTTCAGCTGGAAGATCAACAAGTTTCGGACCACCCAGAGAGCGTCCTTCACCGAGTTGATGATCCTCCAGACACAGTTGATGTTCGTCTCGGTGTGCGTCCCGGGGAACAGACTGTAGAGCACGGAGTCCCGTGTCACGGCGCTACTTGGGACGAACCTCGACAGACACCACTGCATTCCTCTCCACACTTCTTCTGCATAGGCACATTCCAGAAGGAGGTGTGTGACAGTCTCATTCCACCCCCCCCCCCCCCCCCCTCCCCCGCAGCCGCTTCGAGGGCAGCGTGCAGTGCGGCTGAGAGTCCGGGCGTGCATAAAGGATCTCACAGGCAGAGCCCTTCTCACCACCAGCCAAGCCATGTCTTGGTGCTTGTTGGAAAGTTCTGGCGATGAGGCCTTCTGCCAAATGGCTTTGACAGTCTGCTCAGGGAACCGCTCGATAGGATCCACCCTCTCCTTTTCCCGAAGGGTCTCAAGGACACTACGTGCTGACCACTTCCTGATGGACTTGTGGTCAAAGGTGTTTTTCTTCATAAACTTCTCCACGAAGGATAGGTGATACGGAATGGTCCAACTACTCGGAGCGTTCCGCGGCAGCGAGGCCAGGCCCATCCTTCGCAACACCGGGGACAGGTAGAACCTCAGTACGTAGTGACACTTGGTGTTTGCGTACCGGGGATCCACGCACAGCTTGATGCAGCCACACACAAAGGTGGCCATCAGGGTGAGGGTGGCATTGGGTGTATTTTTTCCCCCGTTGCCCAGATCTTTATACATGGAGTCCCTTCAGACCCGGTCCATCTTTGACCTCCATATAAACTGGAAGATGGCCCGAGTGACTGCAGCGGCACAGGTTCTGGGAATAGGCCAGACCTGTGCCATGTATAATAGCAATGGCAGTGCCTCACACCTGATGACCAGGTTTTTTCCCGCGATGGAGAGCGACCGTAGCTTCCATCAGCTCAGTTTCTGCCTCAATTTGCTGATACGCTCCTCCCAAGACTTGTCGCACGCCCCTGCCCCCCCTGAACCAAATACCCAGCACCTTCAGGTGGTCGGTCCTGACGGTGAAGGGGATCGAGGATTTGGTCGGCCCAGTTCCCGAAGAGCATGGCCTCGCTCTTGCCTCTGTTTACTTTGGCCCCCAAGGCCCATTTGAACTGGTCAAATGTGCACATGAGTCTGCGCACGGACAGCGGATCCGAGCAGAAAATGGCGACGACGCCCATGTACAGGGAGGCCTGAACCTGCAGGGCCCCGCTGCCAGGAATAGTCACCCCTCTCAGGCTCACATCCTTCCTGATGGACTCGGCAAATGGCTCCATGCAGCACACAAACAAGGCAGGGGAGAGAGGGCAGCCCTGCCTGACTCCAGATCTAACTGGGAAGCTATCTGATTCCCACCCGTTGATTGAGACTGCACTGACAATGTTGGTGTAGAGCAGTCTGATCCAATTGCAGATTCCCTCCCCAAAGCCCATTTTGGAGAGGACATCCCTCATATATGTATGCGATATCCTGTCAAAGGCTTTCTCCTGGTCCAGGCTGATCAGGCAAGTGTCCAACCCCCTGTCCTGCACGTAGGCGATCGTATCCCTGAGGAGTGCGAGACTCTCAGCGATCTTCCTGCCCGGCACAGCACAGGTTTGGTCAGGGTGAATCACCGACCCCAGAGCAGACCTGACCCGGTTGGCGATAACCTTTGACAGAATTTTGTAATCCGCATTCAACAGTGAGATTGGTCTCCAATTTCTGAGTTCCTCCCTCTCCCCCTTCCGCTTGTAGATGAGGGTGATGATGCCTTTCCTCATGGATTCACTCATGGTACCTGCCCGAAGCATACTGACATACACCTCCAGCAGGTCCTTGCCAATCAAGTCCCACAGAGCGGAATAGAGCTCTACCAGTAAGCTGTCACTTCCGGGAGTTTTATTCTTTTCGAAGGACTCGAGGGCCTTGTTCAGCTCGTCCAGAGATAGCGGCTGGTCCAGCCTCTCGCGTGTTCTGTCGTCTAAGACCTCCGTGATAGAGGACAGGAACGACTGGGAGGCCGCGCTGTCGGTCGGCTTCGCGTCATACAGACTGGCATAGAAGGATTTACTGATCCTCATGACGTCAGCCTGAGATGACGTTATCGAGCCATCTTCTTCCTTCAGGCTGCTGAGCACAGAGTTCTCTTTGTGCACCTCCTGGAAGAAGAAACGTGAGCACGTCTCGTCCTGCTCCACCAAGCGGACCCTGGACCGGAAGATTATCTTGGAGGCCTCCGAGGCAAAGAGCGAGGCTTGCTGGCCCTTCACCTCCTTGAGGTGCTCCGTGACATCGACCCCCAATGTCTGCAGCAGGAGCAGGTTCTGCATACTTTCCTGGAGCTGGGACAGTTTTCCCCACCTCTCTCTTGTCTCCTGAACACCTTTGAGGATAAAGAACCTTTTACTGTTTCCCACCAGTCTGCTGGGGACTCAAAGAGGGGCTTCACGGTTCTCCAACCTGCGTAATCCCTCTTGAGCTCCTCAATGTTTCCCGGGGTCAACAGCTTGGTGTTCAGCTTCCACATTCCCTTACCAGCCCGCTGCTCGTCCTGTAGGTGACAGTCGGCCAGCAGGAGGCAGTGGTCAGAGAAGAACACTGGCTTGACATCGGTGGATCTGACTGAGAGTGTGCACCTCTTTGATGTTTAACCATGTTCACTCCCTCAAGAACTAAACAACTGACTAGTCATGTTGGTAAGTTTAAATCTTCGACTGGTGGTCTCACTGTCCCCGGCCAATTAGGGCTAAGATGGAGTCCCAGAGTGTGGGGTATTGAGTTTCATGTAAATCATCGTGATAAAAAGTCAAAGAGAATTCATTAGTCTGGAATGAACAAGTAAAGAGACTGCAATTAGGCATGACACTAAGCAGCTGTGCATAATGACCCACTATATAAATAAAGGAGTGTTACAATACATAAGGAATTGAAGGTAGAAGAAAGGAACCATCAGCCTCAGGAATAGTGTATGCAAACACCTGCAGCCGAGGGTCTCAATGTGCAGGTTGCAGTGTGGACTTGAAGCACAAAATAATGCACTTTACTTATGCCAATTAATGCTAAGCATTGTGTTTCCCTAACAAGAAAATATAGATTTCAAAGGCTCGCTTACTAAAAATTATTAGAATACTAGAAATTGTTGTCAGTGTCCAGATTACTGTTCAGTCAATCCCAAATGTTTTGTAAGAAGGTGTGACATTTATCTTTCTTTTTTTTCCCAGGTAGCCTAGTTGATTTTCTGAAGACCCCTGTAGGATCTAAACTCAGCATAATAAAGCTCATTGATATGGCAGCACAGGTGAGTTGCGAGCACTGGGTGTGACTGCACATAGAACTGGAACAGAGAAAACGCTGGGAAGGAATACCAGCCCTGCCACTGTCTGGAGGCAGGAAGCAACTCTGCTGGATATTTCACGCTGAAGCATTCAGCTATTCTTCACTCTGAGCATAGACCCACCAAGTTACTGTATTTCCAACATTGTTTCATATTGATCCAGTTTTTTCACATTCAGATTTGCTTTATCCCTGTGTAATTTTAGGATTGATTTGAGCAACCTTGAGGAGATGTTTGCACCTGATCTATATTTCAACAATGCTTTCTCTGTAGAGAGGACCTTAGGTGTTGCTCTTTATAAAACACTGGCATTTCTAGTGTCTGCGACATTAAATAGGCTAAGGGGAAGTCAGTTGGATTTCACGATGATTGGGGATGAACAATATGTTACCAATAAAAACCCAAACAATTGCATGCTAAGTATCATGAAGAATCTTAACCACATCCCGTTGCACATTGAAATATTAACTAAAACTAGGTAAACCTACCAACGCTTACCACACCCGCAATAATGTGCTTTTGTTTCAGAAGCATAGCGCAAAGAAGCATGCAGCAGGTTAAAGACATTCAGTCTCTATGTGGTACGTGAAAATTCAAAAAGCAACCAAAACAGCATATGCACAGAATGAGTGCAGCAATCCATCCGAATATGACAGAGCTTAAACCCCAGGTTGAGCTGATTGCTGCCTGTGTCTTATTTTACTTTCAAGCGGGGTAGGTTTCAGCTTTGGTCATGAAACTCTCACACCTTGGTTTGTACTGTGGCACAGGAAAAGGACAAAATAGATCTAAAAGCCATGTTGTTACTGATGTTTGAACAGCGCAATACTAGTGGCTCTAAAAGTGGATAGACATTAAATCATTAAAATGTAATTTAGTTTGTTAGCAAGTGAACACTAATTTCCAATAAAGATACTCATCTTAGAAATGTTTAAGGAAAGGGAAACTGACTACTAATGTTTGATCAATGTCTGAGACTGGGGTCTAAGGCTGCTGTCAGTTATCTGATATTTAGCTGGTCACACCCTCCCAAATATAGAATAAAACTTTACATTCATGGAAACCAAGAGCAGATTTTGACAACGTGTGATAATGCTCTGTTGCTATGAATTATTTACAGCCATAGAGTCATAGAGATGTACAGCATGGAAATAGACCCTCCAGTCCAACTCATCCATGCCAACCAGATATCCCAACCCAATCTAGTCCCACCTGCCAGCACCTGGCCCATATCCCTCTTAGCCTTTCCTATTCATATACCCATCCAGATGCCTTTCAAATGTTGTAATTGTACCAGCCTCCACCACTTCCTCTGCAGCTCATTCCATACACACACAACCCTCTGCATGAAAAAGTTGCCCCTTAAGTCCCTTTTATATCTCTCCCTGCTCACCCTAAACCTATGGCCTCTAGTTTTGGACTCCTCCACCCCAGGGAAAATACTTTGTCTATTTATCCTATCCATGCCCCTCATGATTTTATAAACCTCTATAAGGTCACCCCTCAGCCTCCGACGCTCCAGGGAAAACAGCCCCAGCCTATTCAGCCTCTCCCTAGAGCTCAAATCCTCCAACCCTGGCAACATCCTTGTAAATCTTTTCTGAACCCTTTCAAGTTTCACAACATCTTTCCAAGAGGAAGGAGACCAGAATTACACGTAATATTCCAACAGTGGCCTAACCAATGTCCTGTACAGCTGCAACATGACTTCCCAACTCCTGTACTCAATACTCTGACCAATAAAGGAAAGCATACCAAACACCTTCTTCACTATCCTATCTACCTGCGACTCTACTTCCTGAAAGAAGATGCACTATGCTATTAATCAAGCTGTCTTGGTCTCTTTGAGTAAAATAACCAAAGTGAAAGGTACAAACTGAGTATTCTTGAGCTGAACCAATAACCTGAGGTGAGGGACAATTATTTTAGAATGGAATAATGGTGAACTAACTGTTAATTAATTAAGGTCTCACTTGTGTTCATTAAAACTTGAAAGCTGTTTTACCTTGTGTGGAGAGCTATGAAACCACGGTTTCCTTGTGAAAAGGAGTTTCATCAGAATTCCTGTACAGGCATGTATAAATGTGGATCAGGATGATTTCCCTGCAATCAGGAGAATACGTGCAATGGGGTTGGACTAAACGAATTGTCAAAGGCTTGTGTGTAATATTGGCCCATTCAATATGATGAAAAGATCTTTGGTGGAGTTTCTTAGTAATAGAAGCAGGAGTAGGCCATTTGGCCCTTTGACTCTGCTCCACCATTCATTAGGATCATGGCTGTTCTATCCATCGTCTCAGCTCCTCCGACCTGCATTATCCCCATGACCCTTAATTCCCCTACTGTGCAAAAACCTATCCAACTGTGTCTTGAATATATTTAATGAAGCTGCCTTGACTGCTTCCTTGGGTTAAGAATTCCATAGATTCACCACTCTCTGGGAAAAGCAGTTCCTCCTCATCTCTGTTCTAAATCTACTCCCCCTAATCTTGAGGCCATGTCCCCTAGTCCTAGTGTCACCCACCAGTGGAAACAACTTGCCTGGCTCTCTCTTATCTATCCCTTTCATAATTTTAAATGTTTCTTTCAGATCACCTCTCATTCTAGCAAGTACAGTCCCAAGTGGCTCAACCTCCCCTCACAGGGTAACCCCCTCATCTCTGGAATCAACCTGGTGAACTTCCTCCGCTCTGCCTCCAAAGCCAGTATATCCTTCCTCAAGTAAGGAGACCAGAACTGCGTACAATACTACAAGTGTGCCCTCAGCAACACCTTGTACAATTGCAGCAGAACCTCCCTGCTCTTAAATTCAATCCCCCTAGCAATGAAAGCCAATATTCTGTTGGCCTTCCTGATTACCTGTTACACCTGCAGATCCATTTTTAGCAATTCATGTGTGAACACTCCGAAGTCCCTCTGCACAATAGCATGCTGCAATCCTTCACCATTTAAATAATACTCTGACCTGCTATTTTTACTTCCAAAGTGGATAACCTCCCATTTACCAACATTGTGCTCCATCTGCCAGACCCTTGCCCACTCACTTCACCTATCTAAATCTCTCTGCAAACCCTCCACATCCCCTGCACAGTTTGCCTTTCCACTCAGTTTAGTGTCATCAGCAAACTTGGATATGCTACACTCGGTCTCCTCCTCCAAATCATTGATATATATCATGAACATTGCAGGCCCAACACTGACCCATGTGGCACCCCACTCACCACTGATCTCCAACCCGAGAAACACCCATTTATTCCAACTCTCTGCTTTCTATTGGTTAGCCAGTCCTCTATCCATGCTAGTATATTCCCCACAACTCTAATGCATTCTTATCTTAGGGATGAGTCTTTTATGTGGCATCTTATTGAATGCTTTCTGAAAATGCAAGTATATAACATCCACTTGTTCCACTCCATCTACTGCATTTGTCACATCCTCAAAGAACTCCAGTGAGCTTGTTGAACATGCCCTTCTCTTCCTGAATCCATGCTGCTTCTGCCTAATGAAACCCTTTCCATCCAGGTGTCTCACTATTTCTTCTTCAATGATAGCCTCCAGCATTTTCCTAACTACAGAGGTTAAGGTAACTGGCCTATAGTTGGTAGCATCCCCAGAAGCTGAAGGTTCAAGTCTTGCTCCAGGAGCTGAGGGTTGAGGAAGGTGAGTTCAGGACGAGGCCAAACAGGTTGATAACCCGCAAATCCTTCCCATGAGCACCAGCAGCAGGCAGTAAGAGCAGGAGGAATGCCAGGTCAGCCATGGGATGGAACAAAACCTGAAGATTCTGCTGTCACTAACTATCCATATCTCCAAGCCATAACATGCCATAAAAGTTTATGTTGCTATAACAACGCAAGGTGCTGGTTGGCTCAGTGTGCTAAGTTGCTGTTGTGGATCCAGTTGGTGCCAACAGCTCAGGGTGTGATTTCCCCTTTCCATCTGGACTCGGGACCTGCCTCCTTGTCGTCCTCATGGAGGAGGTTTTGAGTTCAGACATGTCTCCACCCAGAGAATGCAGGAAGAAAACATTTGGCAGAGAAAGCTTGTATTAAGTTAAAAGGTTAATATCCTTCTCAGACCACATACACATAGGATAATTAACTTGCTTCTACAAGTATAATTATCATGGAATTTAACAAGTAACGATGTGAGTTTTGAGAAGTTTCAATGTATATCAGATTGTCTGTTGAATGAGAGCATAGTGTGTAAAAAATTCACTTCAGCTGGTGATAGAGAATGCTCTTGGATTAGGAAATAGCTCTGTGGGTTTGTCAGATTTCCTGCAGACACACAAACTGTCGTTTTGCTAAAAAACCCAAGTGGCATTGACACCTGTCAACAATCCTTTGTAAACTGCATTATAACTCCTTCAAATGTACCATAGTACAAAAAGCAATCCTCAACTCCATTTTGTGTTCCTACGAAACTGCATGGTATGAGGGCAGTGGTCATGTTGTTGCTACATGATTTGACTTAACTACATCAGCCCAATGACCTGGTATGATTATCCGGAGAACATGTAACATGGCAAAATATCTCATTAGGTTGGTTTATGAATCAAGCATAAAAAATATGGGAAAAAGAAAAGACAAAACCATTTCATTTTTAAAAATTTGGAAACAATTGGATTTTCATAAAAACCTAACTGTTATTTGAGGTCACCTTAAAGAAAGAAACCAGCTTCATATCCTTATCCAGCCTTCACATGATTCCAGTCCCAATCTGTCATAGTTGACTCTGTAACAGCCTTCTGAAGTGATATATTCAAACTAGGAGCAGGAATGGGCCGTTGGGCCCCTTGGAGTGCCTCAGCCATTTAATAAAATCATACCTGATCTGTTTGTGACCTCAACTTTGCTTTCCTTTCTCCACAATTTGACTTTATTGTCAATCTATTGTCAACCTTCAAAATGTTCAATGACCTCGACCAATTGTTCATTGGGAAAAGAATTTCTTAGAATTGAGAGACAAAGATTCTCCTCCTCTCTGTCCTACATGGGTGAACACATTTAATCTGCTAGTTCTAGCCCATTTCAGAAGGCAAATCATCTTTTCAGATCCCTCGGGATCTTGTGTATTTCAATATGAAGACTTCTCATTCTTCTAAGCTCCAATGATACAGGCCGCACAGACCCATCCTCTCCCTGTGAGGTAAGTGATCCAGCAAGTCAATCAGTTCAGTGCAATTAGGAATGGGTAATAAATAGAGACCTTGCCAATGATACCCAATCTGAGAATTTTATCCTTAAAGTATGGATTCCACTTTGAATTCCACAAAGAGAAAAATGCATTCAGCAAGTCACAGAATATTTGCATTATCAATTATAAACTGCTACTGGCATGCAGTGTAAATAGTGTGGAATGTACTCACAATGAACGAGTATGTTAGATAGCATACACAGTAAATCAACACAGTAAATAGGTCACTGTATCCACTCTTAAGACATTATGAAGTAAATCACTCTTATTTGTTGTATATTGGGTCATTAATATTACTATTCCTGTGAATGGTTAAACTATCTTTGTTTAAGGTGATGGTTTAACGAGGGTAGTTAGGGTATAGATCCTCATGGGATTGGGAAAGGTTCTGAATGCATTTAATTTCACTGTAAAGAACAGGGCAGCAATAATGCACTATCCTGGCTTTTGAGATACGTCTTTGATGAAATGTTGATTTGGACATTTATTTTTACTTGATCTACGCAGGAGGGGGAATTATGTGCTAAAGAAAGTGGGGTCAAGGATTGGGCAAAGTTGGCTGAAAAGCATGAGACATAACACCTCATCAACAACAGGGACGTTGCTCAAAGTGAAAACTCAAAGCTAGCATCTTGAATAAACCCTTCAAAGAGTGACTTTAATATATCTAAATATATGATCAAAAAATAACTCTTTTTCATCAAAGTTCATACTTCCGCTTTTTTTTATATCGGTAAAAATTGCAATATCAATTAAAATTCAATTCAAAATTCGCAGCTGGTTTGAACTTTTTAAAACTGCTCACATTACAGGCACATTATTTGGGATTAAGGTTCTTAATGTCATTTTAATCTCTCACTGTATCAATCTATTTTATGACATTCTTCTGCAGATTGCTGAGGGAATGGCCTTTATTGAAAGAAAAAATTATATCCATCGAGATCTTCGTGCAGCGAATATCCTGGTTTCTGAAGAACTCTACTGCAAGATTGCTGATTTTGGTCTGGCCCGTCTTATTGAAGACAATGAGTATACAGCAAGGGAAGGTAGGAACTAGCTCAGGGAGAATCGGTGCAACGGTGGCTCTTCATTTAAATTGAGGAAGACAATGCTAAAAATTAAATATCTTAATTTTATATTTTCCACAGAATCAGGACAAAATGCATCAAGTGTTTGTAAACAGATGGGAGGTCACATGAATGTATGGTTAAAATCTTAGAATAGACATTTGCTGTATACTTAAATCAGCTTCTAAACATAAAAGGTCACCATGTGGACTGAGGAATGATGTTACTAATTGTACCAAAACCTGACCATTTATTGAAGGGGAAAGAACAGAAATTGCTGAAAAAGCTCAGCAGGTCTGGTAGCAACTGTGGAGACAAATCAGAGTTGATGTTTTGGGTCCCGTGACCCTTCCTCAGAACTGATTTCTTTCCACAGATACGGCAGACCTGCTGAGTTTTTCCAGCAATTTCTGTTCACGCTTCTGATTTACAGTATCTGCAGTTCTTTCAGTTTTCATTGATCTAAGGGACTGGTAAACTTGAGGAGATATGGGGGTTGGTTAGTTTAGGAAGAGGTCTACTCTTGTTTTCTGGGAAAGAAAGTAATCAGGGAAACAAGAGGTCGCCTTTTTCCATCATGCCTTTTCCAGCTCCTTGGAACAGCTATTCAATTAGCTTCACTTCCTTGCCCTAAGTCTCTAGCCTTATAATTTTTTTGTTGCCAATTGAATCTGTTTCCAACACCTTTCAGACGGTGTGTTCCTGATCACAACTTACTGCAGAAGACAAAGCTTTCTCAAACTTCTTTTGGCCATCATCTTTAAATTGTGACCACGTAATTAGCATCTTCTGCCACTGGAAACAATTCTTGCTTATTTACTTTGTTAGAAAACAATGTGTTTGTGAACACATCTACCAAAAGCCCCTTGGCCTTCTGCTCTCTAAGGAGGACAACCCCAGCTTCTCCAGTCTCCCCACATGGGCTGACATGTTTTGCCTTGCACCAATCTCATCAATCCCTTCTGCTCCCTCTCAGAGGTGTTGACACTCTCCCTAAAGTGTGGTGTCCTGATGTGAGCACTATTTACCTTCAAGTGAGCGTTTCCAGTACAGAGACAAGGTACCATCAATAAAAATTTCTGCTACAATGGGCTGAATAGCCTCCTTGTGGACTGTGACAGTTGTGAGATTCTGTGATCTGCACATGTGCACCTGTGGTGCACTTGCAAAAGTTGATGAACTTTCAAAAAGTTGCAATTACAAACCACACATGGACCTTGATGAATTTTAAGGTCATTAGCTCTGAAAAATTGACTAACTTTAATCATTCAGTATATGTACAGTCTGACTGATTTCAGCACAGTTAAAACAAGCTTTAAATTGAAACATGGAAAAAAGTTCATAGTTGACATTTTGAGGGCTACTCAGCAGGGCACCTTACAACTGTGTGTTGTAATCTCTAGAGCACCTTACAACTGTGTGTTGTAATCTCTAGAGCACCTTACAACTGTGTGTTGCATTTCTCTAGCTCCTGGTGATCTTATTTACACTTAAACATTTGCGTTGTTGCTGGATGTGATGTTAGAAGGAACACTCCAATTTTGTCCACATGTGCATCCAGTGATGGCACTGGCTACAAGTGCAGTGTCAATCTAAACCTTCTGAAATGGCTTTTATCTAAAAAGTACAAATGTGCTTTCGGTACCCTTGACTGAAATTAGGATGGAATGTAGCATAACAGTGCTAGGAGCACTTGTGGCACAGTGCTAATGACCCTTACTCTGGACCAGGAGGGCTGGAATCAAGATCCACCCCACTCCGGGGCCCCAGAGATGCAGATTGAGTAGAAATATCTCACAGCAGTTCTGCATTTTAGGCTGCATGCTTCCTGGAATATTTCCTCTGGTTTCTTCCTGCATCTAATAGCTTCAAATGAGCTCATAATGTTGGGCCAGTGAGAGTGAGGTGAATGACACTCATTGGTAATAATATTCAGGGGTGAGGTAAGTGCGTGGGAAAGATCGCGAGTGAAAAGTTGCAAATCTCCGTCATTAACATTGTGAAAACAGCATATGATCCTGAGCCTCCTTATTCAGGAAGAGATTTTGTTTATTCAGTGTTTTATACATTAACCTCACCATTGAAATTAAGCTCTTGTGCAGTGGTAGTGGCTTTACCTCTGGGACAGAAGGCCTGGGTTCAAGTCCCATCTGTGACAGACATGTGTAACAATATGTGTAAATTGATTGATTAAAGCTGCTTATGAATGGAGCTAAAAATCACACAACACCAGGTTATAGTCCAACAGGTTTAATTGGAAACATTAGCTTTCAGAGTGCAGTGCTCCTAAAGCTGGTGCTTCCAAATCAACCTGTTGGACCATAACCTGGTGTTGTGTGATATTTAACTTTGTACACCCCAGTCCAACACCGGCATCTCCACATCTTGCTTATGAATGGGACTGTTTCAATCGTTATTGTTTATTTACAAAGAGTAGAAATTAAGTTTTGCTATTAGATAATATGATTAAATGCAAATAATTGCTAATCAAGAGAAACAAAAGCATCAGATGGTGCTGATGACTGATTGTTTGCAACAGCTTATGTAGAAGAGCTTAAAACCTGGTTTGATTGGTCTCAGTGTCTGTAGTACACCTTCTGGTGGCTGGTCAGGGAGAAGCATAGATCAGCTGGTAAACTGGGAAGAGCGGTCCTCCGATCCTGAACTCTGCACCTCACTGGCTTAAGTTGAGACAAACAATATGTCCCATTTCTTCTCACATCTTTTCCTGCTCCCCTCACAGCAGATGATGATGTGTGCACATGTGCAGATTGAATACAGGTGAATGGGGAAGGAGTCACGTTCTGATCTCCCAGAATGTTTTCTTTGGTCAATGGGAGACTGGTGATGATTCCAGTCATCTCCTAACCATTCTTAGAGAGTTGGGCAACCCCACCTCTCATCAGACACAACATTCACTCTCAGGCTCCTTGATCCTGGGGGTTAACCCCATTGGCCAGTCAAGTGCCTGAGTGGCAATGGGCCTTCCCAACAAACACCAGCAGATCATCCCCACTGCTCTCTTCCACCCATTTCCTTCATGGTTCATCCCAGCCAATTGAGAGCAATTTGCTGGTCCATGGCAGTTTTGTAGAAAAGTGGCATCTACCAAAGAACAAGACTCTGAACGTTATACATTAAACTCGGTCGCATGCTCTCATGGTATTTTTCCATTCATTACTTGTAATAAAACTGGAAAAAATTGAAAAATCCCAAAATTGATGTTATCTTGGTTTAGTGCAGAAATGTAGCTACAATTTCCAATTGATTATAGATAACAAATTACAGCAAGTGGTGAATTACAGCTGAATGGTGAATTATTAGTTTGAACACTAGCCATCCTTTGTCAGGAATTATTTTCCACTTGAGAACAAATAATAATAGAAATTGCATTGTTTTCTGTGCCATTCCATGCAAGATTTGACAGTTGTCATAAATCTCCCTGAAACAAAATAAGTTAACAGAGAAATGCAGAGAAATTTTACACAATGTCCCCAGTTCTCCAAAAGGAATTTTAGCCCCACAGAACAATAACAGGACTTTATATTTTATCTTCAGTGATTCATGTTTGAATAATTGTCAGAGTGTGTCATTTCAATTCTGTATCAATGACAGATGTATGTGTGAGACAAAGAACAGGAAATCAGACAATATCGGAAGGCACAGTAACTCTGTGCAGGAAGCCACTGATAGCTCTTTGATGCAATGTTCTGGTAAAGATCTAAATATCCAACTAACACGCAGACTTCCAGATATGCACTCTACATCCACACTTTCTATGTTACCAGTAAACATTACAATGTGTAGCATTAGGAGCAAAGTGATTGACTTTACACTTCCCCACTTTGTACTGCACCTCCACCACATTACCTAGTCTTGTAACCAATCTATAATCCTCTTCAGCCTCTCTTTATCTTCCTCACAGCTTGCATTTCAACCTAGTTTTGGACTTACACCAAACTTACATGCATTATTTTGATCTTCTTTCATGTACGTCATTAAAACAGATGCAGCACTCAAGTATTCATTGCCTGCCAATTTGAAAAAGCTTCACTTATCTCTATTCCCTGTCTTCTGTCCATTAACTTTGCTATCCTCTATCCATGGTAATATAATCACTCCAACTCCATAAGCCCTTATCTTTTGTATGAGCCTTTCATATGACACCGTATCAAACCCCTTTTGGCAATGTAGGTATACTACAACTGCTGGTTCTCCTTTATACATTTGATTATTGTCAATGGAATGAACTGTCTGCTCATTTTATTTAGGCTGAAGAAATAAATGGTCACCAATACAGTGACAATTTTGTGTTTCCATTCATGACACAAATCTCAACTAGAATTTAATGTTGAGTTTATTCAGCAAGGTCCGGGTGGTTGTCATCAATATCAATAACGCAAATAATGAGCAGAAGTAAGACTACTTCAAACTTGCACTCACTTTTAAAGAATTTAGTTTGTCTTTGTCTGTATTTACACTGTAACTGTAGTTTCTTTGTGAACTGAAATTGCTTTGCAAAAATGCATGTGGCTAGCGCCAGAGGTCACATTTAACTCTGCCACTGAATAGAGGATGAGTCTCACTGCTCCAGGATTGAGTCATTTTTTCAGCCTTCAATTTACCCGAGCTACAACTGCCGAGTTGCATCGTGTGGAATGGCTGTAGCTGCAGGTGAGAAACCCCCGGAAACACTCTGCTAATTGAACTAGGGGAGCACTTTGCAGGCTTTCAACCTTGTTTTTAATTTACAAAAAGACTATGATGGCCATGCTGAAAACAAATGAAAAGAATCATTTCATTCAACAAACAGATAATTTTTGCAACCAAAACAGAAACTCCATCCTTGGCTAAGAGTGGAAGGACACCCTTCTCAAACCCTGGTCCTTCTCTCGCCTCCAGTGATTTCTGTTGTAGAATTGCTGTCTCCTGGTGGCTATCCAGTTATTGCAACCAGAAAGTATAAGTGTGTGATTACTGGGTGTGCACAGAGTGAACTTTGGCTCTGATTTTGCTAAGAACCTAACAGCTTGATAACATTGTAATGATCCCAATTCATGTTATAACTGAACAAGTTGGATCTCAGAATGAAATCTGGCCAGATAGATCATGATTTTTTGTGAATTTAGTGAATTTGTTAGTCACTGAAAAATCATCACTCAAGGCTACAGACTTTTCATTAACAACACATCAGCTTATTACACAAAAGAAAAAAAACAAATTAAGTGATCTAAATATAAAAGGCAGTTTAGGAAGATTTAAAACTCATAGCAAAACAAAGTTTCAACCTATTTCCTGGCATTATCTGTTACAGAGACACAAGTCTGGAGAAAGGACATCTCTATCTCAACACCTTAGTTTTTACGTAACTGATGCTTCACGGTTTCCTCACTGTAGATGGTGGAGACTATTCAGCATATCCTTTCCAAATCTGCTGACATGAACTTCTCACAAATCTGAGACATTTGCACAGCTCAATGGAAATAACAGCTGGATTGGGAAGAACTGAACGAATTGTTAAGTCAGAGATCACAGACAGAAGACCACCTTCTGGGTCCTATAATTCTGTAACTCCATAATAAAGTTATACAATAAACATAAGTCACTTTAATGGGCCATTTTAAAATTGAGCATCAGAACCTTTAGCTCAAAACTGGAAAACAGCTAAGGCCCCTCATTTCAGTTGAAATATTCCCCGGTCCTCTTTAAGCAATAAGTAGATAGCAATGGGTATGTTTCAGGGACACGGTAAAGTCTTTGTTATCATCACAATAAATATATACCCTTATGAAAATGAGTAAATCAACATAATAGATACAGTCTATTTTTCACAACCACATTCCTTCATTTGTGCTGTGCAGTCATTTTGGTAACAGAAATCCCACTGGACCCTTGAAATAAAAAGGGAAGAAGCTAGAGTTAGACATGGAAAGAGATCTGATTGTTCAAATTATTCTAATGTAACATGGTCAGTTGGTTTCCTCAATATTAAAATATTAAAAATTATATAAAACTTGGCAATTGGTCAGCAAGAGCTCAAAGACCATAATGGAATAGTAACTTGGTTCAGAGTGCCACCTTGTGGCACTGTTTGGAAAACAGGTCATTTCCAACCTCAAGCCTGTTCTGCTATTTCATCAGATAATGTGAAATTGAAAAACATTATTCCATTAAAAGTTATTTTAGGACCTTAGCAGTTTAAAAAAATGTTTCCCTGGTACATTTCCTCTAATGATTGTGATTATATTTACTTCTTTTCTTCCTTTTTCCCCTTGTGTAAAGATTGTAATGAGGTCAGCCAGGTGGATCTCATAGAATATGAACTCCCTGATTGGGGCTGTTAATCAGGTCCAATCAGGGAGCCCTGGCTGACAAAAACAAACAGGAATGTCAGAGGTTCTTTTGTCCTTGATAGCTGGCTCTGAGGGGGCTGGATCAGTGTCAAGGACTGGGTGGTATGGTGGTTCAGTGGTTAGCGGTGGCTCCAGGGCCCCAGGTTTGATTCCAGCCTCAGACGACTGTCTGCGTGGAGTTTGCACATTCTCCCCGTGTCTGTGTGGGTTTCCTCCGGGTGCTCCAGTTTTCTCCCACAGCCCAAAGGTGTGCAGGTCAGATGAATTGGCCATGCTAAATTGCCCATAGTATTAGGTGCATTAGTAAGAGGGAAATGGGTCTGGGTGGGTTATCCTTCAGAGAGTCGGTGTAGACTTGTTGGACCAGATGGCCTGTTTCCACACTGTAGGGGAATCTATCCTTTTAAAGACTCTCCATGTGTAAATAAAGGGTGACTTGATGATGGGATACCAGCCTCTGTGGAGTTTTTTCACTTTGATTATTTAGTATTTTTTGGGCTATGTTGCTTGGAATGGTATGAAATGTTTGAAATACATGATAGAATGTCCTAATCTTCATAGAATTACAGAAACTGTAGAATTTAAGTGTCATCTCAAAGTTAGTGTGTTTGCAATTTCTTACCTCACAAGCCCTACCTTACGGGAAGGAACTGCACTCTTATTTTTTTCCCATAATCCTGACTATAATAGATCCCAGAGGAAGTGAGGACTGCAGATGCTGGAGATCAGAGTCGAGAGTGTGGTGCTGGAAAAGCACAGCAGGTCAGGCAACATCTGAGGAGCAGGAGAATCGATGTTTCGGGCAAGAGCTCTTCATCAGGAATGAAGCTTGTGAGCCAAGAGGGTTGAGAGATAAATGGGAGGAGGGGTGGGGGGAAGACAGCTGAGAGTGCGCACTATCCCTGACAATCGTTCACCCTCTTGTTTATCCAGTCCTGCCTTCAAAAGATTTAAAGATGCTCACATCACCATTTAGGAAGAGAGTTGTAAAAACTCACAACGATTTGTGAGAACAAGATTCACGTCATCCCCTTTTAAAATGGTCACCCTTGATTTTTACAGAGTAGCCCCCTGTTCTAGATTCTCCCTTCAAAGCAACCCGCTCTACATCCAGTAGGATGCCTTAGCATCTTCTATGTTTCAATCAAATTACCTCTCACTCTTCTAAGCACCAATGGATACCAGCCCAGCTTGTTCAACCTTTCCTGAACTGACCCATTGCAAGTATTATTCTGTTTTACAGCCTGTGATCCTTTTGCTCAAGTTAATGTGTCTATCTGAGGTCCGATGGTGTCCTCTAAATTGCATGACCAGTTGCATACCATCTTGCATCCTGTTTAAAAACCTGAACTCTGGAACAAGGGTCTCTTCATCAATAATTCCAAAATGTTGAGGGGGGAAGGATTTGTTCACTAAAATGAAGAAGGTTGTAGAGTGGTCTAATAATTCTGATGTGATAAATACTGCAAGGATGTTTTAATAGCCAATGACACTTAATGATTGGATAATCTCAAAGAGAGTCAAAGGGGAAAGTAGAAAATGTTTCTTTCTTGAGCAGGTTGTTGTTTATTTATCTAATTGTAGGAGAAAGTGAGGACTGCAGGTGCTGGAGATCAGAGCTGAAAATGTGTTGCTGGAAAAGCGCAGCAGGTCAGGCAGCATCCAAGGAGCAGGAGGATCGACGTTACGGGCATGAGCCTGAAGAAGGGCTTATGCCCGAAACGTCGATTCTCCTGCTCCTTGGATGCTGCCTGACCTGCTGCGCTTTTCTAGCAACACATTATCTAATTGTAGCCAAAGTATCACTAACAATGGCTTCCTGATCCAGTTTTATTACAGCTTATGTCCCCAAAGATTAATCTTTAGCCCGCTCCTACTTCTCTTCAGGTGTGACCTGTGTTGTTTTCCATCCTTCTACAAATCGTAAATGCACAATGGAAATGAAAAATAGCTGTGACCATTCCCGGACTGGCTGGAGTAGGGTTTCTTTGTTATTTGAGGATGCAGTCTGTAGTTATAAGTGATATGAGACCTTAATGGGCAATGGCTCTAAACAGGTAAATGCATGCATTGTCCAACTATGTGCAATAAAGTATTGGCCACAAATCATCTTGACCACATCATTGATCATTACAAATTGATCATACTGATCTTTGTAAAGCTAAGGTCCTCACATGAGGGCCACAATTCACAAAGACAATCCAAGATCCCAGCGCCTGAACAAGGATGCAGAGCTGATTTCCTTTCACCTTAAACTCTAAGTATTTGGAAACATGCTGTTACATGCAAAGCTGTCATTCTCAGGTGATGTGATGGGGAGACAAGGTTTCAGCAATCCTACTCCACCCCCCACTGTATTTGTACAAAGTTAAAAATCACACAACACCAGGTTATAGTCCAACAGGTTTATTTGCAAGCACCAGCTTTTGGAGCACAGCTTCTTCATCCAGTCACAACCACCTGATAAAGAAGCAGCGCTCTGGATGCTAGTTGCTTCCAATTAAACCTGTTGGACTATATCATGATGTTGTGTGATTTTGAATTTTGTACACCCCAGTCCAACACCGGCTCCTCCAAATCATGTATTTGTACAGCTTGGCTTGTGCTGCATACATTGGAATAAAGTTGCTATTTCAAAAGTCCATGTCCAGGCATCTCCATGTCAAAGTTTTCCTTGTCCCACTATGTGAAAGACTATGGTAAACTATCGATTGTGTGTGATGTCCTGAAGAAGTGTCATACTGGATTTAAAATGTTATCTGTCTCTCTCTACAGATGTTGCATACCTGCTGTGTTCCTCCAACAATTTATGTTTCCACGAACAATTAACCACTTAATTGGAATGTACTTGCAATGTTGCAAACTAGACATCCTGTTATTTCATATTTGTATTAACTACTTTGCTGGTCTTACTAAGTATGTGTTTTTCTTTACTTTATTTGCTCTTTTCATTTGGCTTTGATTGCCTATCCATCATTGCCCCTGGGAAGATGGTATTCGAATTATTTTCTGAGTTGAACTGATGTTGAACATTGAATCTCCCTCTGTTGTTTAGGAGCTAAGTTCCCCATCAAGTGGACAGCACCCGAAGCCATCAACTATGGCACATTCACCATCAAGTCTGACGTCTGGAGTTTTGGAGTGTTACTTACAGAAATTGTGACATATGGACGGATTCCATATCCAGGTACAGCACTTGAAATGGTGGCTCCTTTTTTATGCTTTACTGCTGGATGCCTTTTCAAGCATCATCCAAATTATCTTCAGTCACATATCACTGCACCAGTGTAATAAGAAATTTTTTTTTGTGCATTTTGTTATGGCAGCTGTGACTGATTCTGTAACTAATATCTCACAAAGTAGAACATGAGATTTGGTTTCACTAATTTCTTCTGTAGTATACATTCATTCAAGTCCCACCTGTCTCAGAGTTGTGTAGTAGCATAGAGTCATAGAGATGTACAGCATGGAAACAGACCCTTCTGTCCAACCCGTCCAAGTTGATTTAAAAATATCTGTGGAATACATTCAGAGAAAGAGACTCATTGATGGCCAGTTTCAGCTATAACAAGCACCAGCTCATCCAATCACATGGTGCAGAACAGGCCCTTTGGTCCATCACGTGTGCACCATTAAATCTACACTAGTCCCACCTTCCAGCACAAGGCTCATAGCCTTGAATATTATAACATTCCTCAACTTTTCACTCTCCCAACACAATTTAAAGTAGTGAGGTACATTTCACAGACACTTTTATTATCTTTATTGACAGGACATAACCATGGGCCATGATGTAATTTGCATGCTTATTATGAAATTATCATTGCTTAAGGAAAATCAGGTCTCACAAATTTGATGGAGTTTTTTGAGAAATTTACCAAAAAGATTGATGAGGGCAGAGCGGTGGACATTGTTTACATGGACTTTAGTAAAGCTTTTGACAAGGTTCCACGTGGTAGACTAATTAGTAAAGTTAGATCACATGGGACTTGCCATTTGGATACATAATCGACTTAACAGCAGGAGATAGAGAGTGATGTGAGAAGATTACTCTTCGGACTGAGGGCCTGTGACCAGTGGTGTTCCACAGGGGTTAGTTTTGGGTCCTCTTTTATGTGTCGTTTATATCGATGATTTGGATGAGAATATCAAAGGAATGGTTAGTAAGTTTGTGGACAACATCAAAATTGGTGGTATAATAGACAGCAAAGACGGCTTTCTAAAATTCTAAAGGAATCTTAATTAAATGGTTCAATTTGCTGAAAAATAGCAGATGGTGTTCAAGTGGGACAAATGTGAAGTACTGCATTTTGGTAAAACAAACAAGGGCAGGGCTTACACAATTAATGGTAGGGCCTTGGGTAGTGTTGTAGAACAGGGGATCTGGAGTTCAGATACATAATTCTTTGAGGTTTGTGTCACATGTAGACATGACGGTTAAAAAGGCATTTAGCACGCTTGCCTTCATTGCCCAGTCCTTTGAGTATAGGAGTTGGGAAGTCATGTGAGATTGGACAGGATATTGGCAAGGCCTCTTCTGGAGTACTGTGTCCAGTACTGGTCACCCTGTTATAGGAAGAATATTACTAAGCAGGAGAAGGTTCAGAAGAGATTGACCAGGATTTGAGTTATAAAGAAAGGCTGGGACTTTTATCACTGGAGCGTAGGAGGTTGAGAGATGACCTTATAGAGGTTTATAAAATCATGAGGGGTATAGATAGGGTGAATGGTAGTTGTCTTTTCCCTAGAATGGAAGATTTCAAGACCAGGGATGCATTGTTAAGGTGAGAAGAGAGAGATTTTAAAAAGTCATGAGAGGCAAATATTTACACGTCAGGTGGTTCACATGCGGAATAAACTTCCCAAGGAAGTAATGGATGTGAGTACAGATACAACGTTAAAAGATACTTAGATAAGTACATGAATAGGAAATGTTTGGATGGTTATGGGCTTGGGGAAGGCAGATGGGACTAGTTTACTTTGGGGTTATGTTCAACATGGACAGGTTAGGTCTGAGGGTCTGTTTCTGTGCTGGATGATTCTATGACTGTATAAGGCTCCAGTTTTCATTCTGTCACATTGTTTAACTGCAATTTCAAACTGTATTATAACAAAAATGCATTATGCATTTAACAGACCTTAACTATTTGATTATTTTCCTCACATATTTTGGTTGTTAAACTTCACACAGTGGTTTAACTTTTGATCTTAGTGAATGTTGACTTCTTTTCGTGCCTCATGCCCCAGGACCTTGGTGATCGTTCAGCACGTGCTGGAATTGGCAGAGGAGTTATCGTAACACAGCTATTAGCAATTTGACTCTCCTTCTCTGGATTTCTTTGACCATAATAACATGTTTGCTTTCCCTTGCAATTGGTAAATCTTCACTGCTCTCTGTTGTTCCCGATAGGAATGACCAACCCTGAAGTCATTCAGAATTTGGAACGGGGCTATCGAATGCCAGCCCCTGAAAACTGCACAGAAGAACTATATGAAGTAATGCTGCGTTGTTGGGGAGAGAAACCTGAAGATCGGCCAACTTTTGAATATCTGCAAAGTGTATTGGAAGACTTCTTCACAGCCACTGAAGCTCAATACCAACAACAGCCTTAGCAGGGCCTCATGCCGTGATGGTATAAACATTACTGAGGATTAGAAACTCTGAAAAATATTGTCTCTGGAATTGGGTAGCATGAGATAGAAAAAATTCAGTTCACAATTTGGTTGCCCAACTGTGAGGCAGCTTGGGGTAATCAGTTTATCTGGAGGGATGATTGCCTACAGCTTGGATATTGTTCCTCATTTTACCAGAGGCATGGAGAAAATAATTAGGAGCTGAGTTTTTTTTTTCATTGAGGTAGGCGTTTGAAATGTCTTCATATCTGCTCCCAATTTGGGTAGATATATTTGCCAGGTCTGCAGTAGAAATTCCATTTGTAATAGATAAACAAGATTTCTGACACTCTTTTAATTCTTCTGTAAGATGTGGGTTTTGCTTGCTGGGGCAGTATTTATTACCCATTCTTTCCTTTCCCTGGAGAAAATGGTGCTCAGCTGTCCTTGTCATTTATTGCAGTCTATTTGGTAACTAAATCTGTTCATTTGGTGGCCAAATCTGTTCATTTGGTGGCCAAAAGCAGTTCTGAGGGGACTCCTGGTCTTTATCTCATTGATTAATTTTATCAGGAGCACCAGCTTGGACCCATTTAAAAGACTTGTTCGAGAGCTCCTTTGCAAATTTTTCATTGAACAATATCAATAGCAATAATCTATCAAACACAATCAGAATGTTGGTTAATTGCATGAAACTTGCCTTGTGCTTAAACCACATCCTAGTAAATATTAAGCTCCTTTTGCAGGCTATCTGTTAGGTAAAAGATATGCTGCAAAGGATTTAGCAGCCAAGTGTCTGACTTGGATTTTCCAAATGAAGTACTTAGCTTTTATTGCAATTACTTTAAGGGTCCAACAATTGTTCTGTCATCCAATTGCTTTCAGGCATTGTCCCACCTTCATTGAGAATAGCTGTAGATACTGAAAGGAAAATCAAATTCTTCAAAATATTCTATTATGTTCTGAAGGCCCTGGGTCACCATTTTTTTAACTTAATGTAGCATTCTGTATGAATGAAATCTTTCAATTGAAATATTTATGCTACATCATCTTAATTGTTTTATGATTGTTCTTTTGAAATAATTTTTATGGTTTTTATTTTTGTTGGTCTTTTAGAATCAGTTAATTTCTAATAATAGGCTGCCACATGCAGTATCTATCCAGACTGTTCCCAACCAGACCAGTAGAGAGAACAGCCTTCAAACATTCCAATACAGACCCAGAGTCAACTGGTTAGGCAGAAGGTCAGAAATCTCTAGTGGAAGTTATGCCACCTCTTCATGTATATTCTTCAATGAATGATATCGGCATTGTTAGTAAAGCTAGTATTTCGCTTTTTCCTTGAGAAGGTGGTGCTGAGTTAACTTTTTAACCACTGTAGACTGTGTGAGATAGGGACACCCACTGTGCTGCTAGGAATTGAGCTATGGAGAGAGACTGAATAGACTGGGGCTACTTTCCCTGGAGCATCAGAGGCTGAAGGGGGACATTTTAGAAGTTTATAAAATCATGAGGGACATGGATAGGGTGAATAGCCAAGGTCATTTCCTCAGGGTAGGGGAGTCAAAACTAGAGGGCATAGGTTTAGGGTAGAGGCTAAAGAATTAAAAGACACCTGAGGAGCAACTTTTTCATGTGGACAGTGGTGCGTGTATAGAATGAGCTGCCAGAGGACGTGGTGGAAACTGGTACAAGAACAACATTTAAAAGGCATGTGGCTGGATATATGAATCGGAAGGGTTTAGAGTGATTTGGGCCAAATGCTGGCAAATGGGACTAGATTAATTTAGGATATCAGGTCGGCACAGATGAGTTGGACCGAAGGATCTGTTTCCATGTTGTATATCTCTATGATTCAATGACTTGATGAAAGGAGTTCAGAATTTTGACCCAGAAAGCATTTAGGAATGGTGGTCTGGTTCAAAGTCAGGATTGTGTGTGACTTAGAAGGCAACATGCAGATGATGGTGTTTTCATGCAAGTCCTTCTAGATGTTCAAGGTCTCAGTCCAGGAAAGTACCGCTGAAGGAACTGCAGTGAGTTACTTCATTGTATTTTGTAATGATGCACACTGCTGCTGATGTGTACTGGTGGTGGAAGGAGTGAATGTTGAAGGTGGTGGATGGAGGACCAATCTAATGGGCATGATATGGAAGAGCTGGTGTTGGACTGGAGTGGACAAAGATAAAAATCACACACCAGGTTATAGTCCAACCGGTTTATTTGGAGGGACCAGCTTTCCAAGTGCTGCTTCTTGGTCAGGGTGGTTGATGATGAAGATGATGATGAAGAAGCAACACTTCAAAAGCTCATGCCTCCAAATAAACCTGTTGGACTTTTAACCTGGCGTTGTGTGTTTTTTAATTTGATCTAATGGGCTGCTCCTTCCTGGGTAGTGTCAAGTTTCATGCACCTTTTAATGCTGCACCCGTCCAGCTGAGTGAATTATTTTGGTTTCACCTCCTTGAAATGAATCTTTTTCTCCACGTGACCTGAAAGCTGAATCAACCCCTGATGATTAAAAGAAAATTGCAGCTTCTATTATTTTGGAGATGTATTAGGACTGAGATGAATAATGTGACAATATATTATAAGCAATCCCTTTTTGAAAACAGACAGGGTCAGAAGTCACAAGCGCTGCTCCAAAAGCTTGTGAATTCAAATAAGCCTTTTGGACTATAACCTGTGACTTCTGACCTTGTCCACCCCAGTCCAACACTGGCACCTCCACATCATAAGACAGAGTGGATTAATTTGTCATGTTGTATTCCACACAAGACACAAAACTTCTTTATCTTTTACGCGAAATGACAATTTTGGTGTTGTAGTGATAACTTTGTTTTCAATGCAAGTAAAGTGAACAGGAATTAATTGGGGAAAGAAAATTCATGGAGAGCAGGAAAATACGTTTGCTCGATAATTGAGATTTATGCTCACTTGTGTTTTGTGAAGTGAAACTGATACAGCCTTCTCTTGGAAAAAGTATCTTCTATTACCTCACAATTAAACGTCACTGTGGCTGAGATCAATCGATGAGGGGTGCCCGCAGTGCTTTTCCAGTTAATTGATGTTTGCTGAGAACCAGTGCTTTCGCAGCTGAAGTGGAGAGGAAAGTTTCTTTAAACATCATTGTGCTGATTGGATAATGGGTATTTCTGCGTTTTACTTTGTTCATTCATGGGACGAGGGCATTACTGGTGAGGCCAGCATTTATTGCCCATCCCAGAGGGCAGTTAAGAGTCAACCATATTGCTATGGGTCTGGAGTCACATGTAGGTCAGATCAGGAAAGGATGGCAGATTCCTTCCCTAAAGGACATTAGTGACCCAGAGGAGGGGTTTCCAATAATTGACAATGGATTCATGGTCATCACTCGACTCTTAATTCCAGCTTTTTATTAAATTCAAATTCCACAATCTGCCATGGTGGGATTTGAACCTGGGTTCCCAGAACATTTCCTGAGTCTCTGGATTGATAGTCCAGCGATAATACCACTAGACTATCACATCTCCTTTTGTCTCTTGTATGAGAGTGAATTTTTTTAAATGAATTAAAATATTGACTTTCTGAACACAAATCCAAATTCATTGAACTGCTTTTTAAGGCAAAAAGTTATTCTTAATTTTGTGCAATTTATACATTCTTTAAAAAATATATAGATATAGTTCATTTTGGGTGCATGGTGATTTCATATTTTCTTCTAAACATATTCTAATCTTGAGTTTTTTTAATTCATTAATGAAATAAAGTTTTAGATTCAATTTTGTGTTTGATTATTCAATTGTAATCCCACAACATTGAAATATGCTGCAGTCACTGGTCACAGCACTGATGGTGATATCTTTGGCAGGGTACATTTTAAATCTCAGGGACTCGGGTCTCACTGGCTGGTGAGTTGGCAAGAATCACCTCCTTTCAGGATAGAACAAGGAGTCTGTCTGGGAAGTATTGCCGGTCACTCACTGAGTGAAATGATTCGCCTCATCTTCTCTGGAGATCTTTAACCAATGGTTTTAATTCTGTGATCTTTGGTGATTGCTTTATTCACCGCAGAATCATAGAATCCCTAAAGTATGGATTCAGGACATTTGGCCTATTAGGTCCAGAGAGACCCTCCAAAGAACATTCCGCATGCACCCACCCTTACTCTATCACTGTAACCCTGCATTTTCCATGGCCAATCCACATAGCCTACACATCCCTGGACACTATGGGCAATTTAGCATGGCCAATACACCCTAACCTGCACATCTTTGGATTGTGGAAGGAAACCGGAGCACCTGGAGGCAACACACATGGACATGGGGAGAATGTCCAAATTCCACACAGACAGTTGCCTGAGGGTGGAATTGAACCCAGTCCCTGGTGCTCTGAGGCAGCAGTGCAAACCATACTGCCCACTTTTATTTTCAAAACACCAGATTTCTCACGTAAATTCCAGAGCCTGCCTGAGAAATTGAGGCGAGAGTTAACAAAGGTCAGGGCATTGTGAACTCATTTAACAGAGCAGCCACAGCATCTTGACTGCAGTGAAGACTCATCTTATGAAAGGCGTTGTGTGGCTGGTGACAACATGTGGCTATGACAATGCTGGACCATGAAGAAGAGTCTATATCATTGGCTCTCCCTCAATTTGAGGATGACAGCTTCCCAAGTGTTGCTACAAATCATCATGTGACCAAACAGATCAATTCCCAACCCTCAGAATGTTAGGCACAAGGGGCAGAATATCCCATGAGGGAATGAGATCCATTGAACATAAGAAAATAAGAAGCAGGAACAAGAGTAGGCCATCTGGCCCTTTGAGTTTACTCCACTATTAAATAAGATCATGGCTGATCCTTTCATGGCCTCAGCTCCACTTACCCACCCTCTCACCATATCCCTTAATTCCTTTACTGTTCAAAAAAAATCTATCTTAGTTTTAAAAACATTCACTGAAGAAGCCTCAACTACTTCCCTGGGCAGGGAATTCCACAGATTCACAACCCTCTGGGTGAAGAAGTTCCTTCTCAATTCAGTCCTAAATCTGCTCCTTCTAATTTTGAGGCTATGCCCTCTTGTCCTAGTTTCAACTGCATGTGGAAACATCCTCTCTACTTCTATCTTATCTATTCCCTTCATAATTTAGATATGTTTCTATTAGATTCCCCCTCATCCTTCTAAATTCTAAAGAATATTATCCCAGTCTACTCAGTCTGTTCTCTTAAGCTAACCTATACAGCTGCAACATAGCCTCCCTGCTTTTAAACTTGATCCCTTTAGCAGTGAAGGACAAAATTCCATTTGCCTTTTTAATTACCTGTTATACCTGCAGATCAACCTTGTGCAATTCATGCACAAGGACACCCAGGTCCTTATACACCCGCATGCTGTGATCTTTTACTATTCAAATAATAATCCTTTTTTACTGTTATTCCTGCCAAAATGGATGACTTCGCATTTATTAACGTTGTCTTCCATCTGCCAGACCTTTGCCCACTCACTTAAAGTATCTATGTCCCTTTGCAAACTTTCACAGTCCTCTGCACACTTTGCCCTATCGTTCATCTTAGTGCCATCTACAAACTTTGACGCACTACACATGGTTTCCAACTCCAAATCATCTATGTAAATTCTGAATTATTGCAGTCCCAACTCTGATCCCTGAGGCACACCACTAGTCACCAGTCACCAACAAGAAAAGCACACATTTATTTCCACTCTTTGCTTCCTGTCAGTTCATCAATCCTTTAACCATGCTAATACTCAATCCATAGTGCCATGCAGCAGCCTTTTGTGTGGCACTTTGTTGAATGCCTTCTGGAAATCTAGATACACCACATCCCTGTTGTCCACCACACTCATAATGTCTTCTTAGAATTCCAGTAGATTAGTTAAGCATGACCTGCCCATGCTGCTTCTGTCAAATGGGACCATTTTTATCACAATGTCTTGCTACTTCTTCTTTGATAGTAGATTCAGGCATTTTCCCCACTACAGGAGTTAAGCTAAACCGGCCTATAATTCCCCACTACAGGAGTTAAACTAAACCGGCCTATAATTCCCCACTACAGGAGTTAAACTAAACCGGCCTATAATTCCCCACTACAGGAGTTAAACTAACCGGTCTATAATTCCCCACTACAGGAGTTAAGCTAACCGGTCTATAATTCCCCACTACAGGAGTTAAGCTAACCGGCCTATAATTCCCCACTACAGGAGTTAAGCTAACCGGCCTATAATTCCCCACTACAGGAGTTAAGCTAACCGGCCTATAATTCCCCACTACAGGAGTTAAGCTAACCGGCCTATAATTCCCCACTACAGGAGTTAAGCTAACCGGCCTATAATTCCCCACTACAGGAGTTAAGCTAACGGCCTATAATTCCCCATCTTTTGTCTACCTTTTTAAAACAGTGGCATCACATTTGCTGTTTTCCAATCTGCTGGAACTGCCCCAGAGCAGGATTTGCTTCCATATTATTCCTTCTCTGCTGCCACTCAAACTCATTACTAAGATGTTTGGAGTCAAAGCATGATGGACATGTTTTTGCCATTTTGAATGATTGGTAGGAAGTTCCTCTTGGTCATTAATGTCAATGTTTCCATGCTTCAAAGAGAGCTTCAGAGCATCTCTTAGAGTTTACTTTGTCCTCCCTGGGACTCTGGCCATTTTACAAGTTGAGAAGAGAGCATCTGGTGGGGAAAAGGTTTTCGGCCGCCCTGCTACATGTTCCAATTCATCCTGGGAATAATCAAAAAGAGTACCAATGTTTGAATGACAGCATTTTAAATGGAAAGACACAAATAGATATTCTGAATGTCATGGACAGCCAAATGGACAACTAAAAACAAATTACTGTAGATAGTGGAAATCTGAAACAAAGACAAAGAATGTGCTAGAAACTCAGTCGTGGAGAGAAAATCAGAGTTAATGTTTTGAGTCCAGTTTTGACTCTTCTTGGTCCATCACACATCGAAGCTTGGAATTTCTCAAAATCAAATAAGACCTTCAGAATTCTAAATAAACACATGTGGTTTTGAACTTTCAAACTTAAATTCCTACACTGAGGTTTCCAAATAGTTTTAAACTATGTCCTGATGAGATGGCCCAAAGGGTCTCTTTCAGTGCTGTATGACTCCATGACCGTATAAATTATTTCTGACTTCCACCAGGACCTCTGTCAATTGAAACACAAAACCTTTCTAAAGTATTAATTTCCCACAAAAGAAAAAACATTCTTCATTCTTCAAAACTGAAAGCAAGGTAATGCTCTTAAATGTTGACTTTGTTTCTTTGGAAAATTCTCCCAATACAAACAAATTTATCTGCTACGCTTTTTAAAAAAAATTACTGGCTCCAAAAACACTGACAAACCAAAAGCAAAAGCATGAACAGACAGAAGGTAAGGGAGGTGGTGCAGCTCTGATTTTCAATGACAACATCAGGGTGGTGCAGAGATGATATACGTTCTATGGAGAATAAAGTTGAAGCCATTTGGGTGGAAATGAGAAATTCTAAGAAAAAGTCACTGATAGGCGTAGTCTATAGGTCACCAAATAATCACATTGGGGCGGGCAATAGACAAGAAAATAACTAATGCTTGTAAAAATGGTACGACAATTATCATAGGGGATTTTAATCTACATGCCGATCGGTCGAACCAGGTCAAACAGGATAGTGTTGAGGAGGCGTTCATTGAGTGTATCCGTGATAGTTTTCTTGAACAGTATGTAGTGGAACCGATGAGGTAGCAAGCTATCCTAGATCTGGTCCTGTGTATTGAGACAGGAATAATTAATGACCTCATAGTTAGGGATTCTCTTGAAAGGAACGATCATAGTATGGTTGAATTTAGAATACAGATGGAGACTGTGAAGATAAAATCCAATCCCAGGTTCCTGTGCCTAAACAAGGGAGTCTGCAATAGGATGAGGGAGGACTTGGCAAAAGTAGACTAGAAACAAAGGCTTTATAATGGGACAGTTGATGAGCAATGGAGGACTTTCAAAGCAATTTTTCAAAGTGTTCAGCAAAAGTATATTCGAGTGAAAAGGAAGGACTGTAAGAAAAGGGGCAGTCTGCCATGGGTGTGTAAGGAAATAAGGGAGGCTATCAACTTGAAAGAGAAGGCATACAAAGTGGCAAAGATCAGTGGGAAACCAGAGATTGGGAAAGATTTCAAGTCAATAGAAAGTCACAAAAAGAGCTGTAAAGCAAAGTAAGATAGAACATGAGAAAAAAACTAGCATAGAATATAAAGACAAATAGCAAAAGTTTCCATAAATATATAAAACGTAAAAGAGTGGCTAAAGTAAATGTTCGTCCTTTAAAGGATTTGAAGGGGCATTTAGTTAAGGGATATGATGAATTGGCCGAGGCATTGAACAGGTATTTTGTGTTGGTCTTCACAGTGGAGGACACTAATAACATGCCAAGAAGTGACAAAGAGAGGAAGGTAGATCAGAACCTGGAAACAGCCATTATCATGGAAGTGGTAGTGTTGGGCAAACTAGGATAAACGAGAATCCTGGCCCTGATCGAATGCATCCCAAGATACTAAGAGAGATGGTTGGAGAAAAAGCAAGTGTCATTCATGTAGTGGACCCAAAGTTTGGGTTGGGTGGTTGGCAGAGCTGTTTGTTTGAGTCTCTGCATTATTGCCTCTGCTAAGAACCCTGATATCAGTGATTCCATGGGTGTTCCATTGATTTGCTTGTAAGTCTTGTTATTGAAAGTGAAGTGGGTGGTGAGGCATAGGTCTACTAGCTTGACGATGTTGTCTTTGTTGATGAAGTTGGTGGTGTCTGACGTTTGTGTCTTTGGTTTTTCTAATAATGTAGTCAGTGTTTCTTTGGCCAGGTTGATGTGAGCTGTTACGTCAAAGGAGACCATTATTTCATCCTCTTGTATCTTTGACCAACAGGTAATTAAAAAGGCAAATGGAATTTTGTCCTTCATGCCTAAAGAGATTGGGTTTTAAAGCAGAGAGGTTATGTTGCAGCTGTACAGGGTGCTGGTGAGGCCACACCTGGAGTACTGTGTGCAGTTTTGGTCTCCTCACTTGAGAAAGGATGTCCTGGCACTGGAGGGGTGCAGAGGAGGTTCACTAGGTTGATTCCAGACTTGAAGGGAATGGCTAATGAGGAAGGACTGAGAAGATTGGGATTATGTTCATTGGAATTTAGAAGAATGAGGGCAGATCTTATGGAAACATATAAAATTATGAAGGGAATAGATAATATAGAAGTAGAGAGGATGTTTCCATTGGTTGGTGAAACTAGGACAAGAGAGCATAGCCTTAAAATTAGGGGGTGCAGATTTAGGACTGAATTGAGAAGTAACTTCTTCACCCAGAATTTATGGAATTCCCTGCCCAGTGAAGTAGTTGATGCTTTTTCAGTCAATGTTTTTAAAGCTGAGACCACAAAAAGATCAGCCATGATCTTATTTAATGGTGGAGCAGGCTGGAAGGGCCAGACAGCCTACTCCTGCTCCTGGTTCTTATGTTCTTATGATAATCATTAAACTCCTCATACGAAGATCAAAACCTACATGCCACTCAAAATCCAAAATTTAAAATAAATGATATTAAAATATATCTAAATTACAAGCCTTACATCACCTTATATTAATGATAAAAATTAAGTTGACTATTTGCAAATTAAGTTATTAAAGTTGACTATTGTGTCTATGTTGCTACTCCAATACTCTGGTTTAATATTCCAGCACATGTCCAATTATCTTATATCTTTCTCCAGTTCAAGTATATATTCAACTCCCATTTAGGTTATGTGATTTTTTTCCTTTTATTTCCATTGACTTGTATTTAATTTAACACACTTTTACAAACAAAGAAATAAGAACTATTCAATATGATCGTGGCTGATTTGAAACCTTAATGCCATATTCCATTTCTCCCTGTACCTCTTGATGTCTTTTGACCACAGTAGCTGATCACATTCTGCCCTCTATTTCACATCCCCTTCAAGAAGGGTAACCACTTGCTCACTGATGCAGGAGCGGTTGTGGGACAAGCAGGGCTGGTTTTGCAGAAAGCTGGTAGACAGACAGTCGCTAGGAGTGTGGAAAGGTTTACCAAACAGCTTTTCCAGTACCCTCATCTGGATCTAGAAGATGCCGTTTTGTAGTCTCAGTTTTTGACATTAGATGATAAACTTTTTCTCTCACAGAACGAGCCTGTGGAATTAACTACCATAGAAACGAAGAAGATTGGAACATGAGTAGGCTATTTGATCCCTCGGGACTGCCCCACCATTCAATATGATCATGGCTGATCATTGAGCTCAGTACACTAATCCTGCCCTCCCCAATAACCTTTGAGCCCTTTAGACACAAGAGCCATGTCCACCTCCTTTTTGAAAAACATAATGTTTTAGTGTCAATCACTTTGCATGTTTTTTTCTTATGCCATTCCAAATTTCCTTTGTGTAGTGTAATAGGAGTCTATCCCCCTCTACCCTTTTTGTACTATTGTGCACATCCTGGATTGGGGACTAAAGCCATGACCTCCCACACTGCAAGCACCCATTCTGGACTGCTCCAACCCAGGCAGAGAAAGAGTGTATAATCTTAAAGTGTATAAAATATTGGAGCAGTTTGAGTCTGTGAACACCAGACTAGTTTAATTCCTTTTATTATTGCAAACCCTTTTGTAGAAGGGATTCCCCCTCCCCCACGCATGGTGTAATGGCGAGGCTCCGCCGCCAGGGGGAGAACGCCTGCTCCGCGCAGCCAAACCTGCTGGTGCAGCCGGTCCCGCGTCCACAAGCTCCCATTGGCCGCGGTCCATGGACGTCACAGAGTTGTCGGCCGCGCCCTCTCACAGGCGGCGCGGTGAGTGGTCTATGTCGCTGTCATTCAGGGTGACGCCATGTGGGGGGGGTGACAGCACGGTTGGTTCTGCTGCTGTAGGAGGCCGCGGGTAAAATGGCGCTGGCCCAGGGCGGCGGCAAGAAGAAGGTCTGCTATTACTATGACGGTAAGGCCGGGCCCTCGGGCCGGGGCATGAGAGGGAGAGGGAGAGGGAGAGGGAGAGGGAGAGGGAGAGGGAGAGGGAGAGGGAGAGGCCGGGACAGCGGGGCCGGGGCCGGGGCCGCTCCTCCCACCGATACCCACCACCCTCAGGATACTGGGAGGGGGGAGCGCTCTCCAAACCTGGGGCACCACTCCCTCTCCCCCCCCACCCTCCCTCTCCCCCCCCTTCCCTTCCCCCCCCTTCCCTTCCCCCCCCTTCCCTTCCCCCCCTTCCCTTCCCCCCCCCACCCTTCCCCCCCTTCCCTTCCCCCCCCCACCCTTCCCCCCCTTCCCTTCCCCCCCCCACCCTCCCCCCCTTCCCTTCCCCCCCCCACCCTCCCCCCCTTCCCTTCCCCCCCCCACCCTCCCCCCCTTCCCTTCCCCCCCCACCCTCCCCCCCTTCCCTTCCCCCCCCACCCTCCCCCCCCTTCCCTTCCCCCCCCACCCTCCCCCCCCTTCCCTTCCCCCCCCACCCTCCCCCCCCTTCCCTTCCCCCCCACGCTCCCCCCCCCTTCCCTTCCCCCCCCCTTCCCTTCCCCCCCCCCTCCCTTCCCCCCCCCTTCCCTTCCCCCCCCCCTCCCTTCCCCCCCCTCCCTTCCCTTCCCCCCCCCTCCCTTCCCTTCCCCCCCCCTCCCTTCCCTTCCCCCCCCACCCTCCCCCCCCTTCCCTTCCCTTCCCCCCCCCCCACCCTCCCTCCCCCCCACCTTCCCTCCCCCCCACCTTCCCTCCCCCCCACCTTCCCTCCCCCCCCCCTTCCCTTCCCCCCCTTCCCTTCCCCCCCCTTCCCTTTCCCCCCCTTCCCTTTCCCCCCCTTCCCTTTCCCCCCCTTCCCTTCCCCCCCTTCCCTTCCCCCCCCCACCCTCCCTTCCCCCCCCCCCTTCCCTTTCCCCCCCTTCCCTTCTCCCCCCCCCCCACCCTCCCTTCCCCCCCCTTCCCTTCCCCCCCCCTTCCCTTCCCCCCCCACCCTCCCTTCCCCCCCCACCCTCCCTTCCCCCCCCACCCTCCCTTCCCCCCCCCCTCCCCCCCCTCCCTCCCTCCCCCCCCCTCCCCCCCCTTCCTCCCTCCCCCCCCCTCCCCCCCCTTCCCCCCTCCCCCCCCTTCCTCCCTCCCCCCCCCTCCCCCCCCTTCCCTTCCCCCCTCCCCCCCTTCCCTTCCCCCCCTTCCCTCCCCCCCTTCCCTTCCCTCCCCCCCTCCCTTCCCTTCCCCCCCCCACCCTCCCCTTCTCCCCCCCCACCCTCCCCTTCCCCCCCCCACCCTCCCCTTCCCCCCCCACCCTCCCCTTCCCCCCCCTTCCTCCCTCCCCCCCCCCCTCCCCCCCTTCCCTTCCCCCCTCCCCCCCTTCCCTTCCCCCCCTTCCCTTCCCCCCTCCCTTCCCTTCCCCCCCCCCACCCTCCCCTTCCCCCCCCCCACCCTCCCCTTCCCCCCCCCACCCTCCCCTTCCCCCCCCCACCCTCCCCTTCCCCCCCCCACCCTCCCCTTCCCCCCCCCCCCACCCTCCCTTCCCCCCCCCACCCTCCCCTTCCCCCCCCCACCCTCCCCTTCCCCCCCCCCCCACCCTCCCTCCCCCCCCCCACCCTCCCTCCCCCCCCCCACCCTCCCTCCCCCCCCCCACCCTCCCTTCCCCCCCCACCCTCCCTTCCCCCCCCCACCCTTCCCTTACCCCCCCCTTCCCCCCCCACCCTCCCCTTCCCTCCCCCACCACCCTCCCCTTCCCTTCCCCCACCACCCTCCCCTTCCCTTCCCCCACCACCCTTCCCTTCCCCCACCACCCTCCCCTTCCCTTCCCCCACCACCCTCCCCTTCCCTTCCCCCCCCCCCCACCCTCCCCTCCCCTTCCCCCCCCCCCACCCTCCCCTTCCCCCCCCCCACCCTCCCCCTCCCCCCCCCACCCTCCCTCCCCCCCCCCACCCTCCCTCCCCCCCCCCACCCTCCCTCCCCCCCCCCACCCTCCCTCCCCCCCCCACCCTCCCTTCCCCCCCCACCCTCCCTTCCCCCCCCCACCCTTCCCTTACCCCCCCTTCCCCCCCCACCCTCCCCTTCCCTTCCCCCACCACCCTCCCCTTCCCCCACCACCCTCCCCTCCCCTTCCCCCACCACCCTCCCCTTCCCTTCCCCCACCACCCTCCCCTTCCCTTCCCCCACCACCCTCCCCTTCCCTTCCCCCACCACCCTCCCCTTCCCTTCCCCCCCCCCACCCTCCCCTCCCCTTCCCCCCCCCTCCCCTCCCCTTCCCCCCCCCCCCCACCCTCCCCTTCCCCCCCCCCCCACCCTCCCCTTCCCCCCCCCCCACCCTCCCCTTCCCCCCCCCCACCCTCCCCTTCCCTTCCCCCCCACCCTCCCCCCCCCCCCCACACTTCTCCCCCCCCACCCACACTTCTCCCCCCCCCACACTTCTCCCCCCCCACACTTCTCCCCCCACCCCCCCACACTTCTCCCCCCCCCCCCCCACACTTCTCCCCCCCCCACCCTTCCCTCCCCCCCCACCCTTCCCTCCCCCCCCACCCTTCCCCCCCCCCCCCACCCTTCCCCCCCCCCACCCTTCCCCCCCCCCCCACCCTTCCCCCCCCCCCACCCTTCCCCCCCCCCCCACCCTTCCCCCCCCCCACCCTTCCCTCCCCCCCCACCCTTCCCTCCCCCCCCACCCTTCCCTCCCCCCCCACCCTTCCCTCCCCCCCCACCCTTCCCTCCCCCCCCACCCTTCCCCCCCCCCCACCCTTCCCCCCCCCCCACCCTTCCCCCCCCCCACCCTTCCCCCCCCACCCCCACCCTTCCCCCCCCCCCCCCCACCCTTCTCCCCCCCCCCACCCTTCCCCCCCCCCCACCCTTCCCCCCCCCCCACCCTTCCCCCCCCCCCACCCTTCCCCCCCCACCCTTCCCCCCACCCACCCTTCCCCCCCCCCCACCCTTCCCCCCCCCCCCCACCCTTCCCCCCCCCCCCCCACCCTTCCCCCCCCCCACCCTTCCCCCCCCCACCCTTCCCCCCCCCCCACCCTTCCCCCCCCCCACCCTTCCCCCCCCCCCACCCTTCCCCACCCTTCTCCCCCCCCCCACCCTTCTCCCCCCCCCCACCCGTCCCCCCCCCCACCCTTCCCCCCCCCCACCCTTCCCCCACCCCACCCTTCCCCCCACCCCACCCTTCCCCCCACCCCACCCTTCCCCCCCCCCCACCCTTCCCCCCCCCCACCCTTCCCCCCCCACCCTTCCCCCCCCCCCCCATCCTTCTCCCCCCCCATCCTTCTCCCCCCCCCCATCCTTCTCCCCCCCCCATCCTTCTCCCCCCCCATCCTTCTCCCCCCCCCATCCTTCTCCCCCCCCATCCTTCTCCCCCCCCATCCTTCCCCCCCCCCATCCTTCCCCCCCCCCCCATCCTTCCCCCCCCCCCATCCTTCCCCCCCCCCATCCTTCCCCCCCCCCATCCTTCTCCCCCCCCACCTTCTCCCCCCCCCCATCCTTCTCCCCCCCCCATCCTTCTCCCCCCCCCATCCTTCTCCCCCCCCCCATCCTTCTCCCCCCCCCCATCCTTCTCCCCCCCCCATCCTTCCCTCCCCCCCCACCTTCCCACCCTCCCCCCCACCCTTCCCCCCCCCCCACCCTTCCCCCCCCCCACCCTTCCCCCCCCCCACCCTTCCCCCCCCCACCCTTCCCCCCCCCACCCTTCCCCCCCCCACCCTTCCCCCCCCCCACCCTTCCCCCCCCCCCCACCCTTCCCCCCCCCCACCCTTCCCCCCCCCCCACCCTTCCCCCCCCACCCTTCCCCCCCCCACCCTTCCCCCCCCCCACCCTTCCCCCCCCCCCACCCTTCCCCCCCCCCCACCCTTCCCCCCCCCCCACCCTTCCCCCCCCCCACCCTTCCCCCCCCCCCCTTCCCCCCCCCCCACCCTTCCCCCCCCCCACCCTTCCCCCCCCCCACCCTTCCCCCCCCCACCCTTCCCCCCCACCCTTCCCCCCCCCACCCTTCTCCCCCCCCCCACCCTTCTCCCCCCCCATCCTTCTCCCCCCCCATCCTTCCCCCCCCCCATCCTTCTCCCCCCCCCACCCTTCTCCCCCCCCCACCCTTCCCCCCCCCCCAACCCTTCCCCCCCTCCCCCCCCCCACCCTTCCCCCCCTCCCCCCCCACCCTTCCCCCCCCCACCCTTCCCGCCCCCACCCTTCCCCCCCCACCCTTCCCCCCCCCACCCTTCCCCCCCCCCACCCTTCCCCCCCCACCCTTCCCCCCCCCCCACCCTTCCCCCCCCCACCCTTCCCCCCCCCCACCCTTCCCCCCCCCACCCTTCCCCCCCCACCCTTCCCCCCCCCACCCTTCCCCCCCCCACCCTTCCCCCCCCCCACCCTTCCCCCCCCCACCCTTCCCCCCCCCACCCTTCCCCCCCCACCCTCCCCCCCCCCATCCTTCTCCCCCCCCCATCCTTCTCCCCCCCCCATCCTTCTCCCCCCCCCATCCTTCTCCCCCCCCCATCCTTCTCCCCCCCCCATCCTTCTCCCCCCCCCATCCTTCTCCCCCCCCCATCCTTCTCCCCCCCCCATCCTTCTCCCCCCCCCATCCTTCTCCCCCCCCCATCCTTCTCCCCCCCCCATCCTTCTCCCCCCCCCATCCTTCTCCCCCCCCCATCCTTCTCCCCCCCCCATCCTTCTCCCCCCCCCATCCTTCTCCCCCCCCATCCTTCTCCCCCCCCCATCCTTCTCCCCCCCCCATCCTTCTCCCCCCCCCCATCCTTCTCCCCCCCCCATCCTTCTCCCCCCCCCATCCTTCTCCCCCCCCCATCCTTCTCCCCCCCCCCATCCTTCTCCCCCCCCCATCCTTCTCCCCCCCCCATCCTTCTCCCCCCCCCCATCCTTCTCCCCCCCCCCATCCTTCTCCCCCCCCCCATCCTTCTCCCCCCCCCATCCTTCTCCCCCCCCCATCCTTCTCCCCCCCCCATCCTTCTCCCCCCCCCATCCTTCTCCCCCCCCCATCCTTCTCCCCCCCCCCCCACCCTTCCCCCCCCCACCCTTCCCCCCCCCTACCCTTCCCCCCCCCACCCTTCCCCCCCCCACCCTTCCCCCCCCCTACCCTTCCCCCCCCCCTACCCTTCCCCCCCCCCTACCCTTCCCCCCCCCCTACCCTTCCCCCCCCCTACCCTTCCCCCTCCCTACCCTTCCCCCTCCCTACCCTTCCCCCTCCCTACCCTTCCCCCTCCCTACCCTTCCCCCTCCCTACCCTTCCCCCTCCCTACCCTTCCCCCTCCCTACCCTTCCCCCTCCCTACCCTTCCCCCTCCCTACCCTTCCCCCTCCCTACCCTTCCCCCTCCCTACCCTTCCCCCTCCCTACCCTTCCCCCTCCCTACCCTTCCCCCTCCCTACCCTTCCCCCTCCCTACCCTTCCCCTCCCTACCCTTCCCCCTCCCTACCCTTCCCCTCCCTACCCTTCCCCCTCCCTACCCTTCCCCCTCCCTACCCTTCCCCCTCCCTACCCTTCCCCCTCCCTACCCTTCCCCTCCCTACCCTTCCCCCTCCCTACCCTTCCCCCCCCCCTACCCTTCCCCCCCCCCTACCCTTCCCCCCCCCTACCCTTCCCCCCCCCTACCCTTCCCCCCCCCTACCCTTCCCCCCCCCTACCCTTCCCCCCCCCTACCCTTCCCCCCCCCTACCCTTCCCCCCCCCTACCCTTCCCCCCCCCCTACCCTTCCCCCCCCCTACCCTTCCCCCCCCCTACCCTTCCCCCCCCCTACCCTTCTCCCCCCCTACCCTTCTCCCCCCCTACCCTTCTCCCCCCCTACCCTTCTCCCCCCCTACCCTTCTCCCCCCCTACCCTTCTCCCCCCCTACCCTTCTCCCCCCCTACCCTTCTCCCCCCCTACCCTTCTCCCCCCCTACCCTTCTCCCCCCCTACCCTTCTCCCCCCCTACCCTTCTCCCCCCCTACCCTTCTCCCCCCCTACCCTTCTCCCCCCCTACCCTTCTCCCCCCCTACCCTTCTCCCCCCCTACCCTCTCCCCCCCCTACCCTTCTCCCCCCCTACCCTTCTCCCCCCCTACCCTTCTCCCCCCCTACCCTTCTCCCCCCCTACCCTTCTCCCCCCCCTACCCTTCTCCCCCCCTACCCTTCTCCCCCCCTACCCTTCTCCCCCCCTACCCTTCTCCCCCCCTACCCTTCTCCCCCCCTACCCTTCTCCCCCCCTACCCTTCTCCCCCCCCACCCTTCTCCCCCCCCACCCTTCTCCCCCCCCACCCTTCTCCCCCCCCACCCTTCTCCCCCCCCCACCCTTCTCCCCCCCCACCCTTCTCCCCCCCCACCCTTCTCCCCCCCCACCCTTCTCCCCCCCTACCCTTCTCCCCCCCTACCCTTCTCCCCCCCCTACCCTTCTCCCCCCCTACCCTTCTCCCCCCCTACCCTTCTCCCCCCCTACCCTTCTCCCCCCCTACCCTTCTCCCCCCCTACCCTTCTCCCCCCCTACCCTTCTCCCCCCCTACCCTTCTCCCCCCCTACCCTTCTCCCCCCCTACCCTTCTCCCCCCCTACCCTTCTCCCCCCCTACCCTTCTCCCCCCCTACCCTTCTCCCCCCCTACCCTTCTCCCCCCCTACCCTTCTCCCCCCCTACCCTTCTCCCCCCCTACCCTTCCCCCCCCCTACCCTTCCCCTCCCCCCCCCACCCTTCCCTTCCCCCCCCCACCCTTCCCTTCCCCCCCCACCCTTCCCTTCCCCCCCCCACCCTTCCCTTCCCCCCCCCCCTTCCCTTCCCCCCCCCCTTCCCTTCCCCCCCCCACCCTTCCCTTCCCCCCCCCACCCTTCCCTTCCCCCCCCACCCTTCCCTTCCCCCCCCCACCCTTCCCTTCCCCCCCCCACCCTTCCCTTCCCCCCCCCCCACCCTTCCCTTCCCCCCCCCCCCCCCTTCCCTTCCCCCCCCCTTCCCTTCCCCCCCCCCACCATTCCCTTCCCCCCCCCCACCATTCCCTTCCCCCCCCCCACCATTCCCTTCCCCCCCCCACCATTCCCTTCCCCCCCCCCACCATTCCCTTCCCCCCCCCCACCATTCCCTTTCCCCCCCCACCCTTACTCTTCCCCCCCACCCTCCCTGCCCCTGCCCCCCCACCCTCCCTGCCCCTGCCCCCCCCACCCTCCCTGCCCCTGCCCCCCCACCCTCCCTGCCCCTCCCTGCCCCCCCACCCTCCCTGCCCCTGCCCCCCCACCCTCCCTTCCCCGCCCGCCCACCCTCCCTTCCCCGCCCGCCCACCCTCCCTTCCCCTGCCCCCCCACCCTCCCTTCCCCTGCCCCCCCACCCTCCCTTCCCCTGCCCCCCCACCCTCCCCTTCCCCTGCCCCCCCACCCTCCCTTCCCCTGCCCCCCCACCCTCCCTTCCCCTGCCCCCCCACCCTCCCTGCCCCCCCCCCTCCCCTCCCCCCCCCTCCCCCTCCCCCCCCCTCCCCCCCCTCCCCCTTCCCCCCCTCCCTTCCCTTCACCCCTTCCCCCCTCCCTTCCCTTCACCCCTTCCCCCCCTCCCTTCCCTTCACCCCTTCCCTCCCCCCCCCTCCCCTTCCCCTCCCCTCCCCCCCTTCCCCTCCCCCCCTTCCCCTCCCCCCCTTCCCCTCCCCCCCCTTCCCCTCCCCCCCCTTCCCCTCCCCCCCCTTCCCCTCCCCCCCTTCCCCTCCCCCCCCTTCCCCTCCCCCCCTTCCCCTCCCCTCCTTCCCCTCCCCCCCTCCCTCCCCCTCCCCCCCTCCCTCCCCCCTCCCTCCCCCTCCCCCCCCTCCCCCCCCCCTCCCCCCCCCTCCCCCTCCCCCCCCCCCTCCCCCCCCTCCCCCCCCCCCTCCCCCCCCTCCCCCTCCCCCCCCCCTCCCCCCCCTCCCCCCCCTCCCCCCCTCCCCCCCCCTCCCTCCCCCTCCCCTCCCCTCCCTCCCCCTCCCCTCCCCTCCCTCCCCTTCCCCTCCCTCCCTCCCCTTCCCCTCCCTCCCCTTCCCCTCCCTCCCCTTCCCCTCCCTCCCCTTCCCCTCCCCTCCCTCCCCTTCCCCTCCCCTCCCTCCCCTTCCCCTCCCCTCCCTCCCCTTCCCCTCCCTCCCCTTCCCCTCCCCTCCCTCCCCTTCCCCTCCCTCCCCTTCCCCTCCCCTCCCTCCCCTTCCCCCCCCTCCCTCCCCTTCCCCTCCCTCCCTCCCCTTCCCCCCGCCTCCCTCCCCTTCCCCCCCCCTCCCTCCCCTTCCCCCCCCCTCCCTCCCCTTCCCCCCCCTCCCTCCCCTTCCCCCCCCCTCCCTCCCCTTCCCCCCCCCTCCCTCCCCTTCCCCCCCCCCTCCCTCCCCTTCCCCCCCCCCTCCCTCCCCTTCCCCCCCCCTCCCTCCCCTTCCCCCCCCCTCCCTCCCCTTCCCCTCCCTCCCCTTCCCCTCCCTCCCCTTCCCCCCCCTCCCCTTCCCCCCCCCTCCCCTTCCCCCCCTCCCCTTCCCCCCCCTCCCTCCCCCCCCCTCCCTCCCTCCCCTTCCCCCCCCCCCCCCCTCCCTCCCCTTCCCCCCCCTCCCTCCCCTTCCCCCCCTCCCTCCCCTTCCCCCCCTCCCTCCCCTTCCCCCCCCTCCCTCCCCTTCCCCCCCCTCCCTCCCCTTCCCCCCTTCCCCCCCCTCCCTCCCCTTCCCCCCCCCTCCCTCCCCTTCCCCTCCCTCCCTCCCCTCCCCCCCCCTCCCCTCCCCCCCCCTCCTTTCCCCCCCCCCTCCCTTCCCCCCCCCCCTCCCTTCCCCCCCCCACCTCCCTTCCCCCCCCACCTCCCTTCCCCCCCCACCTCCCTTCCCCCCCCACCTCCCTTCCCCCCCCACCTCCCTTCCCTCCCCCCTTCCCTTCCCTCCCCCCCTTCCCTTCCCTCCCCCCCTTCCCTTCCCTCCCCCCCTTCCCTTCCCTCCCCCCCCTTCCCTTCCCTCCCCCCCTTCCCTTCCCTCCCCCCCTTCCCTTCCCTCCCCCCCTTCCCTTCCCTCCCCCCCTTCCCTTCCCTCCCCCCCTTCCCTTCCCTCCCCCCCTTCCCTTCCCTCCCCCCCTTCCCTTCCCTCCTTCCCTTCCCTCCCCCCCCCACCCTCCCCCCCCCCCCCCCACCCTTCCCCCGCCCCACCCTTCCTCCCCCCCCCACCCTTCCTCCCCCCCCCACCCTTCCCTTCCCTCCCCCCCCCCCCACCCTTCCCTTCCCTCCCCCCCCCCCACCCTTCCCTTCCCTCCCCCCCCCCCCACCCTTCCCTTCCCCCCCCCCTCCCTCCTTCCCTTCCCCCCCCCTCCCTCCTTCCCTTCCCCCTCCCTCCCTTCCCTTCCCCCCCCTCCCTCCCTTCCCTTCCCCCCCCTCCCTCCCTTCCCTTCCCCCCCTTCCCTTCCCCCCCCTCCCTCCCTTCCCCCCCCTCCCTCCCTTCCCCCCCCTCCCTTCCCCCCCCTCCCTTCCCCCCCCCTCCCTTCCCCCCCCCTCCCTTCCCCCCCCCCTCCCTTCCCCCCCCCTCCCTTCCCCCCCCCTCCCTCCCCTCCCTCCCCTTCCCCTCCCCTCCCTCCCCTTCCCCTCCCCTCCCTCCCCTTCCCCTCCCCTCCCTCCCCTTCCCCTCCCCTCCCTCCCCTTCCCCTCCCTCCCTCCCCTTCCCCTCCCTCCCTCCCCTTCCCCCCCCTCCCTCCCTCCCCTTCCCCCCCCTCCCTCCCCTTCCTCCCCCCCCTCCCTCCCCTTCCCCCCCCCTCCCTCCCCTTCCCCCCCCCCTCCCTCCCCTTCCCCCCCCCTCCCTCCCCTTCCCCCCCCCCCCTCCCTCCCCTTCCCCCCCCCTCCCTCCCCTTCCCCCCCCCTCCCTCCCCTTCCCCCCCCTCCCCTTCCCCCCCCTCCCTCCCTCCCCTTCCCCCCCTCCCTCCCTCCCCTTCCCCCCCCTCCCTCCCCTTCCCCCCCCTCCCTCCCTCCCCTTCCCCCCCCTCCCTCCCCTTCCCCCCCCTCCCTCCCCTTCCCCCCCCTCCCTCCCCTTCCCCCGCTCCCTCCCCTTCCCCCCCCTCCCTCCCCTTCCCCCCTTCCCCCCCCTCCCTCCCCTTCCCCCCCCCCTCCCCTTCCCCCCCCTCCCTCCCCTTCCCCCCCCTCCCTCCCCTTCCCCCCCTCCCTCCCCTTCCCCCCCCTCCCTCCCCTCCCCCCCCCTCCTTTCCCCCCCCCCTCCTTTCCCCCCCCCTCCTTTCCCCCCCCCCTCCTTTCCCCCCCCCTCCCTCCTTCCCCCCCCCCTCCCTTCCCCCCCCCCTCCCTTCCCCCCCCCTCCCTTCCCCCCCCCCTCCCTTCCCCCCCCCTCCCTTCCCCCCCCACCTCCCTTCCCCCCCCACCTCCCTTCCCCCCCCACCTCCCTTCCCCCCCCACCTCCCTTCCCCCCCCCCCTCCCTTCCCCCCCCCCTCCCTTCCCCCCCCCCCCCACCTCCCTTCCCCCCCCCACCTCCCTTCCCCCCCCACCTCCCTTCCCCCCCCACCTCCCTTCCCCCCCACCTCCCTTCCCCCCCTCCTCCCTTCCCTCCCCCCCTTCCCTTCCCTCCCCCCCTTCCCTTCCCTCCCCCCCTTCCCTTCCCTCCCCCCCCTTCCCTTCCCTCCCCC